>NC_142009.1:337825297-338102710 GCF_049901735.1 Notechis scutatus | reverse complement strand
CTTGTGTTCTTTTTCTTTTAGCTTTGCAATCACTCTTGCGAGAGTTCCTCAATCACCCTGGCTAGGGTTACGCTGCTCAAACTCACCCTGGATAGGGTCCTGCTTTTTGCCAAACTTAAGCCCTTGCGTAGGGCTTCTCTGTATCTCACCCTTGCGAGGGTCCCTTTCTGAGAGGAATTCAGCAATCAACCTGAAGATCTAAACAACAGACTGGTCGCTCAACGCGACACACCCTTAATTACATTCCTTTAGCTTAAAGTCACATACACTTTATCTGACAAACCATGATTCATCATTTTATTATCTTTACCCAAAACAGTTAGGGTAAAACAATGTTATCCCTAACATTCTCCCCTTTTGGGTAATAATAATAAATATTACAATAATATATCCATTTACACTTTCAAATCATAATTGTCACAACTCTCTTTAAATTTTACAACACCTTGTGCTTTTGTAAACTGGTCTGCAATATTTTCTTCCGTCATGCAGTACTCAAGTTTAATTAGACCATTTTTAACAGATTCTCTAACATTTAAGTATCTTAAATCAGTATGCTTTGATCTAGTTTTTACAGCAATATTAGTAGCTAACTCTATGGCTGCCTGGTTGTCCTCGTACACAATAATAGAATCTTTAACAGTTATACCCATGTCTAATAATAACTGTTTGTACAGAATTAAGTCAGTGCATAGTAATGACAGACATGAAAATTCTGCTTCCATCGTTGACAAGCTAATATGCTGTTGTCTGATTGACCTCAACCCTATTAGTGTCTTACCAAGTAATATAGCCATCCCAGATGTTGATTTTCTAGTGTTTATGTCAGTTGCAAAACTTGCATCTGCATAGGCACTAAGATTCAAATCACCTTTTGGCTCTAGATACAATGCATGGTGCATTGTTCCTTTAAGATATCTTAAAATTCTCTTTAATGCTTGCCAATGACATTGATGTGGATCATTATTAAATCGTGCCAGCTGATTAATACTATAAGCTATATCTGGCCTTCACCAATTGCTTATATATGATAAGCTACCAATCAAAGATTGATATATGGTCTTATCAAATTTGGGACTTTGAGCATCCATTTTGCAAATTTCCTGACTCATTGGAGTCTTTGCAGGCTTACAAAGTTCCATGTTATACAATTTAATTAATTGGCAAATTTTATCCTCTTGAGATATCTTAAATCCTTTTGTGGTTTTATTAATTGTCAATCCTAGATACTTTTTAATTTCACCTAAATGTTTTAATTTTATCTTTTTGCTAATAATGAAATAATCTCAGTAGCTTCATTATTGGTCTTAGTAATCAAAGCAATATCATCTGTAAATAATAACAATAATGACACCGTTCCATTATTTTCTCTTTTAAACATACATGGATCTGCTAAACCAGATTTAAACCCTATATTGTTTAATTCTTTCACAATATATTGGTTCCATTCATAGCCAGATTGTTTCAATCCATATAAACTCTTCTTGAGTTTCCAACAATCATTGCTATTTACTTTATTATCATTTATACCAACTGGTTTTTTCAAATATATTGTATGCTGCAATGGTGCATGCAGATATGCAGTTTCTACGTCTAAATGGTTAACTATATAATTATTCTTAGCTGCCCATACTAGAGCTGCTCTTAAAGTTGTAGCCTTAAGATTTGGTGCAAATACCTCATCATAATCAAATGTATTTTGGTTAAATCCTTGTGCTACTAACCTAGCCTTATAAGTTACTTTCCCATTATTTCCAGTCTTTACTTTGAATATCCATTTGCACCCAATGGATTTTTCTCCTGGAGGTAATTTGGTTTCTTCATAAACCTTCATTTCCTTTAATGAATTTAACTCTTTTTCCATTGCCTTTTGCCAATTCTCCTGATCCTTAGCAGGATACATCTTAAGTTCATCTATGCTAGTAGGAACTTTATTTACTTGGCAAACAATACTTGCCTGATATCTATCAGGTGGTCTGGTTATACGCGTTGTGCGTCTAGGTATAACAGGACTTACAGGTGGACTTTCCTTTATTTCCTGTTCTTGACTATCTATCTCTTCTTGATCAATTATTTCCTCTTGATCTGATTCTATTTGCTCTTCATGGACTTCTTCTTTAATTGGACTTTTCTTATAACTAGTCTTTTCTTTCTGTCTCTTATAGGGTTCTATAATAACATCATTATCTGAATCCTGCTTTAATCTATTCCATCCTATATGTTCTAGGAATTGTGCACTAGCACTGCAGTATACTCTAGATGTACCTGGTTCCCAGAATCTATAAGATCTATGGTTTGCTTGATATCCAACAAAAATTAATCTTTTAGCTCTATGTTGTCCTTTGTGCCTGAGTTGTGTAGGGATATGCACCCATGCTGGTGCACCAAATGTGTGAATATAACTCAAATCAGGTTTCCTACCATGTCAAGAGAGTGAATGGTAATTCACCTGTTGTTGAATTAACAACATTGTTTAATATGTGATTCCCACACATTATAGCTTCTCCCCACAAATTGTCAGGTAATCCAGAATCAGATAACATTGTCCTTCCCATTGATTGCAGTGTTTGGCCTCTTCTCTCAATAAATGCATTATGTTGAGGTCTATATGGTACAGACTTTTTATGTTGAATACCTGCCATTCTAAGTCTACCCTGGAATTTATTATTTGTAAATTCCGTACCATTATCTGTTATAAGAGTTACTAATTTCCTTTTAGTTTTTCTCTCTGCAAATTTTAACCAATTAAACAAATTTGTATACGTTTCAGTTTTTCTCTTCATTAGAAAACAGAAACCATACCTAGAATAGTGGTCCATTATGCTTAATATGTATCTAGCACCACCTACACTTGGCTTTTTAGGACCTATTATATCGGCAAATACTACCTCTAAAGGCTCTTTGGTAGTAAATCCATCAACTCTATTTGCCGGTATAACTTTGCTTTTGTTTTGATTACAAGCAGAACATTGCAAATACTTATTACAAGGTTTCAAACTTATTCCTTTAGATAGTTGAACTGTTCTCTTAATCATTTTAAAATTTAAATGACCTAACCTTCGGTGTAACAAGTGAATACATTCATCATGAGGTTTCTTATTTTCATAAACTGTGTTAGCCACTTCTAAACCATTATCATTTAACACATATAAGTCACCCCTTAAAGACGCAGTAATTTTCTTACCTTCTTTTTCAATTAAACAAGTATCTCCCCTAAAGGTAACTATGTATCCTAATCTAACCAACATTCTAACTGAAAGCAAATTAAATTTAAGTTGAGGTACATATAACATTTTTATGTTCTCATTTATACTAGAACAATGAGCAATACCTTGACCTTTTGCCTTCATTTTCCATCAGTTTGCCAATGAGATATGTTGTGAACTCATGAACATTTTTACAAATTTTTTGTTATCATTTGTAATACAGTGGGACGCACCACTGTCAACCACCCATAAATTATTTTTTACAACTCCATTACTATACATTGCTAACTCATAATTCTTATTTCTTCTTTGATGGCTTACAGCATTCTGGCTTGCATTCTTGCGCTTTGGCTTCTTACAAAATCTTGATAAATGTCCTCTCCTTCCACAATTAAAACACTTTTTAATTGCGTATGCAGTAGGAGATTCATTATTTTCCTTTTGAGGTTGCTCCCTCTTTAACTGATCTCTTTCAAGCCTTCTTCTGGCCTCTTCAATCAATCTGCCAGTGATATCAGTTAAATTTAGGCTTTCTTTAGGCAATATTTCAAGGGAAGTTACGTAGTCATCAAAACTTTTGTCTAATGAAGATAGAATTATGTAGACCTGGTGTAGCTCAGAGAAAATTAACTCCTTCTCATGAAGTTCTGGAAAAATGCTTTTCATAGTATTCAAATGACTCAGCATATCACCATTCTTTTGGAGATACGTGCGGAAAAGCTTCCGTGTTAGATTTATGTGAGCACCAACATTATCTCGAACATAAATCCTCCTCAGTTTTTGCCAACACCCAACTGCAGTTTGCTCTCCGCGTATATGAACAAGCTGCTGATCAGTTAATGATAGTCCTATGATGCAAAGTGCTTGTTCATTTTTGTGTTTAAATTCTTCTATCTTTTTACTATCTTCCTCATCTTCAGAATCCCATTCTTCTACGTTTGGTGGGTTTTCAATTATGTTCCACAGACCTTCTCTTCGTAGAAGTAGACTACATTTCATAGACCATGAAACATAGTTTGTTCCATCCAGCTTGGATATAAGGGACAAACTTTGTAGACTGACTTGTGCCATGTTTCACTATATGGATATAAAAATATAATTGATAAAACACAGCTGTCTGTTTACTGTAACGTGTAACAATACAAAAATCTCACTTTTTACATAAACCTGTTTTTATCCTAGTTAAACTGACTTTGCAGTCTCACTGGGCCCATAACCAATGTTAAGCCTTGGATTCCCCAACGGTTGTTAAGGAATACAAACTAAACAGAACGTGCAGCGAAGTCAGATAGGAAGACAGGTAAATGTGTGAGATAAGTTTTCTAGTTAACACGCAGTAAAAATACAGATACGCTTGTGCTATCAAAAATTATAATTTATTCCATTTAAGAATTATAGCATAGTCATTATAAACAGTCCATTAGTCAAATACCAAATTCAGTCAAGTCTTGTCAAGGATACTCTAATTGCAAAATCCGTGTTGAATAGCCAGTGTCAGTACACATATAATAAATCTGTCCAAAACTTATCTTCTCTCCGTTGAGAAATATCTTCAAAGTAATCCAACACTTCTTCTCCTCCCCGATCCAGCAAGAATGCAGTCTTCAATAAGCCAGCCAGTAAGAGCCAGAGAGTGCCTTGCTGCTTATATAAAACTTTTACAGCTGCACCCTTAATTACATTCCTTTAGCTTAAAGTCACATACACTTTATCTGACAAACCATGATTCATCATTTTATTATCTTTACCCAAAACAGTTAGGGTAAAACAATGTTATCCCTAACATGCTTCACCGATGCCCTTAAAGAAGCCACTGCAGCAGAGGCGACCAAAAAGTCAACAGCCCGAATGCGCCTTACCAATGCACCACTACGTCAACTCGCCAAAGATGCCTCGCCTCTCTCAGAGAGACACCGGTATCGACTCACCACGAAGACCTAGAATCCCGTCAGAAAGCGATGAGGAAGAGGTCAACCGACTCCAACGGAATGAGACCAGTTCACACAACCCTCATCTCGACTGTGTACAGGATGTGGGGCGAATCACCCACGATCCAGCTGCAAATTCCTCGACGCACTCTGCCGCATTTGCGGGAAAAGAGGTCACATCGCAAAGGTTTGCAGAAGCAAACAAAACTCCAAACCCCGACAGGCCGAATGCCTGTCGGGGTTTAATTCTTATAATTCTTCAGAATTATAATTCTCAGAATTATAATTCTTCAGAATTCTTCGGCACACCCCGAAACAAACTGAATCACCAATGGGGAAGCCACTCCTACAGAAACAAACCGTCCACCACTTCCACCAGGCGTGAAGAAACCAGGCAGGGAAGAGACCCACCAAACAATTACCATAGGCCACGCTACATCCCTTGATGCCGGGAAAATCCGAGTGAAGGTCGCTATCGAAAACAAACCTTGTGTAATGGAGGTGGACTCAGGATCATCCCTCTCGATGGTGTCCTGGAAGATGCTTCAACAGCTCATTCCGACGATCCGCCACCAAGACCTCAACCCTCAAATGGTTATACTCAAAGATTACCAGGGTAACCGAATTCCCGTTGTCGGGTCCCGCCGATTCTAGGTCTCTTTCAAGGACCGCACCGTCGCACTGCCACTGACTATCGTGGACCGTGACCGGCCTAGTCTTTTAGGCCTTCAATGGTTCAGACCGCTTGGAATCACTGTAGCTGGAGTCCACCGTGCTGAGAGCAACGATTGGGAGGAAGCCCTCGTGCAAGAATTCCAAGACGTTTTCGCGAACGGACTAGGCAAGTACAAGGGGACCCCGATCTCATTTAACTTGAACCGAGGTAGCACCCATCCGCCTTAAGCGCGTCGGGTGCCGTTCGCCTGAAACCTAAAATCGATGAACAACTCGATAAGCTAATAGAACAGGGCGTGCTGGAACCCACCGACCACGCCCGATGGGAAACCCCAATAGTGACGCCTATCAAGCCTGATGGGTCACTGAGAATTTGCGGAGACTACCGGGCCACCCTTAACCACGCACTTCAGCAAAGTGCATATCCAGTGCCGGTAGTGCAACACCTGCTCCATTCCCTGGGCGGCGGGAAAGTTTTCGCTAAACTAGACCTAGCACAGGCATATCAACAATTGCCTGTAGATCTGGCCACCGCGGAGGCGCAAACTATCGTCACGCATAGGGCGCCTTTAAATGCAACCGGCTCCAGTTCGGGGTGAGCGTCGCCCAGGAATTTTTCAGAGCTTAATGGAAAGGCTGTTACAAGGGATAAGAGGGGTCGCACCGTATTTCGATGATGTGCTCATCGCCGCCCGAACAGGGACATTCTAGAAAACGACTCCGCATAGTTTTACAAAGGTTCCAAAATACAGGCCTCAAAGTTAAAAAAATAAATGCCAGCTATGTACCGAAAGGGTGGAGTTTTTGGGATACCTCCTGGACAGTCAAGGAATCCATCCCACTGAGGACAAACTAAAGGCAATTAAGAAGGCCCCCACTCCAAGGAACAAGGCAGACCTACAGGCGTTCCTTGGACTTATCAATTTTTATAACGTCTTTTTACCCAATAAAGCAACCGTAGCTGAACCATTACATAGACTCTTAGACAAAAAGCAACGTGGGTTTGGGGACAACGTGAACAAAACGCTTTTCAACAAGTAAAGAAATTGCTAACTTCTGATTCTGTACTTATGCAGTACAACGAGACTCTGCCGTTAACTATTACTTGTGACGCCTCACCTTTTGGGGTCGGAGCTATCCTGGCCCACGATATCGAACGGAGCAGAAGCTCCCGTGCCGCATTTTTTTCACGAACTTTAGCTAAAGCTGAAAGAAATTATAGTCAGCTGGATAAAGAAGCTTTAGCTATTGTGGCGGCAGTTAAAAGGTTTCATGAATATGTGTATGGGCGTGCGTTTACAATAATTACTGATCATAAACCACTACTGGGGATTATTGCGGTAATAAACCAACCCCGTATATATTGTCCCCCAGAATGACCCGCTGGTCTGAATTCTTGGCGGCGTAGAACTACACCTTGCAACACCGCCGGGAAATCAATTCTCCACGCTGATGCATTGAGCAGAACACCGCTCCCAGAATCGGTTGAAGATCCAGCCCCAACCATCACAACGTTGCAAATTGAGACTCTACATGCGCTGCCATTGACGGCGAGAGTCATTGCCCTCGAGACAAAACGAGATCCGGTCCTGCAACACATCCTACACTGGGTTGAGCGAGGTTGGCCAACAGAACAGCTATCACCTGAATGGGCGCCTTTTAAAGCACGCCAAACCGAACTGTTTTCTCAAAAGGGCTGCATCTTGTGGGGTGATAGAGTCGTAATCCTGGGCAAACTGCAACGAACTGTTTTAGCGGTATTGCACGACGGACATCCGGGCATCGTGCGGATGAAAGCACTTGCACGGAGCTACGCCTGGTGGCCAGGAATCGACAAAAGAATCGAGGCCTGGGTCGCTACTTGTCAACGTTGCCAAGACATCAGCAACGCCCCACCTAAAGCAAGCCCAACCGAATGGGAAACGCCTAGAGGACCATGGTCCCGTATCCATATTGACTTTGCGGGGCCTACAAAAGGGCACACTTTCCTTATTACAGTCGATGCCTATTCAAATTGGCTCGAAATCCATCGAATGAGCACAACTACAACGGACTCAGTTATCAACAAATTAAACAGGTTATTTGCCACACATGGTTTTCCGGATGTTCTCGTCTCGGATAACGGCCCACAGTTCACGGCGTTACCATTTGAACAATATCTTGCTGACCGGGCATCCGCCATGCGCTAACCTCGCCCGCGCACCCTGCGGCGAACGGGCGTGCAGAGCGCATGGTACAGTTTGTAAAAAGACCCTCCACAAAATGGAATTCGGAAACATCGATGAGAAAATCAATCGAATTTTATTATTGCAGCACATCACGCCCCACAGTGTTACCAACAAAACGCCGCCGAACTTCTTATGGGGCGGAAACTACGATCGCACCTCGACCGGCTCCACCCGCATACGCACCCGAAAAGCCTTTCGCTCCAGCAGCAAATGCCGGGAATTTAAGGTAGGCGATCTAATCTTTTGCCAAAAACTTCTCCGCGACCCTTTATGGATACCCGCAACCGTTACCCACCTCACTGGGCCTAAATCTTACCGCCTGCTAACAGACGATGGTAGGGTGTGGAAACGCCACATAGACCAACTCCGTTCGAGATTAATACCCAGCGCCCATGGCTCCCCGGGTTCACCAACTGAGGGGGAGGAAATATCAAGGAAATTGACTTCGATATGACGGATAACAGGCCAACGGAAACCCTACGGCCCAGCGAAGTACCGGGATTGATACGGGAGGGAGTTGACTGTTCCATGGGACTTGAACTCGGGGAAACCGAACTGCGAAACCCTCAAGAAACACTGATTGGCGGAAACAACAACAACGGTAACAGCACGGAATCACCGTGCAGCGAAACGGAACTTAATAAAGATCATCCAAACGCTCCACCGGAACCGGACTTGAGAACAAACCCGGTGGAGCCAAGGAAATCATCCAGACAGACCAAACGGCCTGTCTACCTTGAAGATTTTGTTACAGCTCCCCTCAAACGGAACCCAAGGGGGAGGGGTGTTGTGAATGAATAAAAATTACTAAACATAAATGCAAAGCAGGTTTTGGAAGCCTGCACATTTGATTGGTTCATAATAAGCCTCTGATTGGCCAAGCTTAGGACACTTCCTATTGGTTACTAGTTTGAACTTGATGCACTTGGTATTGGTTAAGAGAGTAGCAGCCAACCCTATAAAAGGGGCTACTGCTGCCCATAGTTTTGCTCTGTTCTATTCTATTATTGTTATTAAAGAGTTGAAGTCACTGGTCAGATGTCTGGTCTCCATTATTCTCCAAACATAACAGTTGCCAAGCTGGTTTTTTCCACAGGCTGATTGGTTGTAGATGTGGCTTTCCTGGCAGTCGAACAAGATGAGACTGCTGGCTGTGAATTGGCTGGGGAATAATTGTTAGTGGCTAGGATTGCAATTGATGAATCTGGTAGCTTGATTGAGACTCTGCTGTAGACCTTTTGTCTTTTCTGTTGCCCAACTCTCTCTCCAGAGGGCTCATCTTTTTTCTGCATGGTTGAAGAGAGTTGGTCCAAATTCTAGGGTTCTATTTGCCCAGGACTGAGGAATTATCCTACTTTGAACATGTTATGTGAAGATTCAGCTTTATGGAGAAAAATCTTTTCCAGTAAAAAAATGGAAGGCATACCCCTGCAGACAAAGAGATGATTTCAGAAAGGATGGAAATGTAATCAATAACACAAGGATTGTACATAGAACAATATCGGACCTCTGAAAAGTATAAGCATGCATATGTACTCAGTAGTTGGTTTGGGCCCCTTTTGCAGCAATTACTGACTCAATGAGGCATGGCATGGAAGCTATCAGCCTGCGGCACTGCTGAGGTGTTATGGAAGACCAGGATGCTTCAATAGTGGCCTTCAGCTCTTCTGCATTGTTCGGTCTCATGTCTCTCATCTTTCTCTTGGCAATGCCCCATAGATTCTCTATGGGGTTCAGGTCAGGCAAGCCAATCAAGCACAGTCATCCCACAGTCATTGAACCAGGTTTTGGTGCTTTTGGCAGTGTGGGCAGGTGCCAAGTCCTGCTGGAAAATGAAGTCAGCAACCCCATAAAGCTCGTCTGCGGGAGGAAGCATGAAGTGCTCCAAAATCTCCTGGTAGACGGCTGTGTTGACCCTGGACTTAATGAAGCACACCGGACCAACACCAGCAGATGACATGGCTCCCCAAATCAACACAGACTGTGGAAACTTCACACTGGACTTCAAGCATCTTGCAGTGTGTGCCGCTCTATTCTTCCTCCAGACTCGGGATCCTTGGTTTCCAAATGAGATCCAAAAGTTGCTCTAATCATAAAGGAGGACAGGTCTGTTTTTCTTTAGTTCAGGTAAGACACTTCTGACGTTTGCTGTTCAGGAGCAGCTTGACAAGAGGAATACGACATTTGAAGCCCATGTCCAGGATCCACCTGTGTGTGGTGGCTCTTGATGACTCCAGCCTCAGTCCACTCCTTGTGAAAGTCCCCAACACTTTTGAATGGCCTTTTCCTGACAATCCTCTCCAGGCTACAGTCATCCCTGCTGCTTGTGCACCTTTTTCTTCCACACTTTTCCCTTCCACATAACTTTCTATTAATGTGCTTTGATACAGCACTTTGGGAACATCCAACTTCTTTTGCAATTACCTTTTGAGGCTTTCCCTCCTTATGGAGGGTGTCAGTGATGGTTTTCTGCACAACTGTCAGGTCAGCAGTCTTTCCCATGATTGTGACACCTACTGAACCAGACTGAGAGACCATTTAAAGGTTCAGGAACCCTTTGCAGGTGTTATGGCTTAATTAGCTGATTAGAGTGGGACGCTTTGAGCCTAGAATATTGAACCTTTTCACAATATTCCAATTTTCTGAGATTGTGGATTTGGGGTTTTCATGAGCTGTAAGCCATAATCATCTCAATTATGACACATCACGGCTTGAACTATCTTGCTTTGCATGTCATGAGTCTATCTCATATAATAGGTTCACCTTTTAGGTTGCATTACTGCCCACAATAATGGACAGGCCACTAAAAAAAACCTGGAGATCTTATATATGAATAGAACAGAATAGAATTATTTATTGGCCAAGTGTGATTGGACACACAAGGAATTTGTCTTGATTCATATGCTCTCAGTGTACATAAAAGAAAAGATACATTAATCAAGAGTAAAAACCATAAGGTACAACACTTAACAATAGCCATAGGGTACAAATAAGCAATCAAATCATACTAGGAAACAGTCAATAAATATTATTAGGATGCAAGGAATAAGGTTACAGTCATACAGTCATATGTGGGATGAGATGGGTGAAAGGAAGTATGGGAGGATTAATAGTAATCATTTGTAAATAGCTGGATAGTGTTGAGGGAATTATTTGTTTAGCAGTGATGGCGTTCAGGAAAAAACTGTCCTTGTGCCTAGTTGTTCTGGTGTGCAGTGCTCTATAGTGTCATTTTGAGGGTAGGAGTTGAAACAGTTTATGTCTGGGATGTTAGGGGTCTGTAAATATTTTCACAGCCCTCTTTTTGACTTGTACAGTATACAGGTCCTCAATGGAAAGCAGGTTGGTAGTAATTGTTTTTTCTGCAGTCCTAATTACTCTCTGAAGTCTGTGTCTGTCCTCTTGGGTTGCAGAACCAAACCAGACAGTTATAGAGGTGCAGATGACAGACTCAATAATTCCTCTGTAGAATTGGATCAGCAGCTCCTTGGGCAGTTTGAGCATTCTGAGTTGGTGCAGAAAAAACATTCTTTGTTGTGCTTTTTTGGTGACATTTTTGAAGTTAGGTGTCCATTTTAGGTCTTGTGATGTGATAGAACCTAGAAATTTAAAGGTCTCTACTGTTGATACTGTGTTGTCTAGTATTGTAAGAGGTGGTTGTATAGGAGGGTTTCTCCTAAAGTCTACCACCATTTCTATGGTTTTGCAAAACTGCAGCAAAAGTCGAAAACTTTGATCTTATATACAATGGAGGATCCTCCTTCACATCATTATTTTTTAGAAATCTTATAAAATTCTAAACATGCCTCAAAGACAAATATAAATGAGGCTAGCTGTTGTATCAGTTAGAAATTCTTATTTCTTACCATATTTTTTCTACAATTCAGATCGGGCCTCAGTAGGATAATGTAGCATTTGGGGAAAAAGATGCAAGCCAAGAGAGCAGCTCCAGAGGCCAAGATGGAGAAGATCTCTATGGCCACCATGGACCTCCCTTTGGTGCTCAGATAGGTGGGGAGGAAAGTGATCCAAACACTGCAAAAGACCAGCATGCTAAAAGTAATGAACTTGGCTTCATTAAAACTACCAGGCAATTTCCTAGCTAAAAATGCCACTGTGAAACTGATGAGGGCCAAGAAACCTAGATAGGCAAGGACAATGTAAAACATTAAAGATGAACCTTCCTTACATTCCAAGATAATCTCTCCAAACAAGGAGTGAAAGTCCAAGTTGGGAAATGGAGGGGAGGTTCCCAGCCAGGTGGTACAAAGAACTGCTTGGATCAGAGGACAGCCTAACACAATGGAATTGGTCAATGGTTTTCCTAACAGTTTTCTTGTGCTGTTTCCTGGCTTGGTGGCCATGAAGGCCAGAACCACCATGACAGTTTTTGCCAACACAGAGGAAACTGCAAGGGAGAAGAGAACAGCAAAGGCAGATTGTTGGAAGAGGCAGGTAAATTTCCCAGGTTGACCAATGAAAAAGAAGGAGGAGAGGAAGCAGAGCAGGAGGGAGACCAGGAGGATGTAGGTGAGATCTCGGTTGTTGGCCTTGACAATTGGTGTGTCATGATGTTTTCGGAAAACCACTAGGACTGCAGATGTGGTCACAGAGAGGAAAAGAGTGAGAGAAACCAAGATGCCTCCCAGGGTGTCTTGATAGGCAAGGAAGTGGATCTTCTTGGCAATGCAATGGTCATTGTCCATGTTGGGATATTGATCTTCTGGGCAGGGTTCACAATAAGCTGTATCTGAAATCAAGTGTCTAAGACTTAAACAATCTAAGAGTTTCAGAAGCACCTACTATGAGTATTGTTTCTCCTACAGAGATGATATGACGCCCCCCCTTTCTGCTCTCATCCTGCCCACGAAGCGTGTGATGAAACAACCAACAGTGCTGTTTATAGTGTGTCCACAAGGGCAAACCATCCTTTATTCATTATTTCTTTTAACTTATTTGAAAAATTGCCTAGCTGATCATCTTACCACATGTTATAATATTAAGGTTAAGTTAATGAGAGACAAGAATTTGTTCAGTTCCAGCGGTCCATTCACTGGACACTACTGTGACTACTGTGGCTTTCAGTTTCAGATTTGCTAATCATATCCCCCCACATTTTATCCTGGAACCCACAGAAAACTGCTAGATCTCTTAGCCAGGAATGCTGCTGTTTGTTTTTTGTGTACATTATGTCTCTGTCCTCTGCTTCAAAACTGATCATTCAGACTTTTTTTTTTTGCTCCCTTCTGCTTTATCTAACAGACATAGATAGATGGATCTACTCTTTCTCTGGCAGGTTTATTTTCTCAGAGATTGATAAAGCTGACAGAAGAAGCATACTCTGAATAATAAAAATTATAGCTTGAGTCACATAAGCTTTTTCCTTCAGGAAAAGTTTTGATGTTTGTTTTCCCAACTGGATGTTACAGTAGGAGTGAAAATGCAAGTTGGCGATTCATAAATTTTACCCTGAAACTATCCTCCATCATTGGTGAGGATCGGGAAAGGTGGCCTCTCTGTGGCCAAGAAAGTTTAGATCTGTAAACTGAAGGGTTCTGCTGAGAAGTATGAGTGCATGTGAATCTTACAAAAATGACAACAATAACAAAAAGTATTTTGATCTACTGAATGCCTTCCTTAATCATGAAAGATTGTGCCGTAGTGGCACAGTGGTTTAGATGCAGTCATTGGTGGGATTCATTTTTTTTTTTACCAGTTCTGTGGGCATGGCTTGGTGGACATGGCTTAGTAGGTGTGGCAGAGGAAGGATACTGAAAAATCTCCATTCCCCTCCCCACTCCAAGGGGAAGGTTACTGCAAAATCTCCATTCCCTCCCCACCCCACTAACCTGCTTTCCTGCTCCATTCTCCTGTGCAGGGCAACAAAAGAAGACCCAGCCAATCAGCTGGGACTTGGGAGGCAGATAATAGATGGGGGTGGGGCCAGTAAGAGCTGGTATTTGCCAGTTTTCCAAACTACTCAAAATTTCAGCTAACGGTTCTCCAGAACTGGTCAGAACCTGCTGAATACCACCTCTGGATGCAGTAGTGCAGGCTACTTCTGCTGACTGCCAGCTGCCAACAATTTGGCAGTTAGATTCTGACCAGCTCAAGGTTGACTCAGCCTTCCATCCTTCCTATGTCAATAAAATGAGGACCCAGATGTTGGGGGCAATATGCTGTCTCTGTAAACTGCTTACAGAGGGCTGTGCAGCACTGTGAAGTAGTACATAAGTCTCAGTGCTAGTGGTATTTACATTTGAACTCTGGTCTACCTGTCTGATTAGAAATGGTCCCTTCTGGACAAGCATCACATTGGTAGCAGCAAACTGGCTCGCCCTCTGGAACTCTTCTCCTCTCTCCTGCCTGGCACCTCTTCATGCCACACCTGGCAAAGGGCACCTTCTAAAAGAAAAAAAGAGATATGCTTGAGATGACATAGACAATGAGCATCTTCAATCATTTCATGTCTACATTCCTATTCCTATTTCATATTCCTATTTCTGTGTTCAGAAGGTCATCAAACGAAATGGTTCATTACCATCTACCAAAACCAGGAGCAGCTCTTGGGGGATTCAGGTCAGTGGTACTCCCGACCCACCAATGGGTGCTGGAGATTGGAACTGGGACCTCAACCTGCAAAAGAGGTCTTGTGACATTTGAGCTATAGCATTTCTACAGCAAACATGCGTGAGAATTCAACTGAATGGGAATGGTCTATGGAAGTCATTGCCACATCCTTTAACTGCATCCTGGTTTTTAAGCAGAGGTTCTTCCATTTCCCAACTCTTTCTGTATTGGCACAAATCTATCCTCAGATGTGTTACATACAAACACCAAATGACTGCCATATTTTTTGACTAAATTGACCACTTTTCAAGTTAGAACAATGTTCTGCATCCCCAGAAGAGAATGAATCGTTCCCTGAACTTACAACATTTCCTTCCAGTTTACCTTTGTTGCCCAGACAATTGCATCAGAGTTAATGGTGAAACCATGGCCTTGGAGAGCCCCAGGATCTATTTTCCCAACTTTCACAGGGATGAAAGATTGATTGGGGAGGAAAACCCAGTTCAGAAGATCAATTCGAGCAGAACCTACTCCATTTTCTGAGAAGGAAACTTCATCTCCAGCGCTGTTGTTGAACTGAACATTCCTCAAATATTGAAGAGTCTGAAAGAAAAGATAGCTCCATAAATTGGGGAAATTGGTTGAAAGCTATACATGAAATATCATCCCTTTGATGATCCTTTGTTACACATAATCCTAGATGCATGTCTAAGAAACTAGAGGAGTTCCTTTGATGGAGATCTGGTCAATTCAAAGTAACACCAAATATTTAACTCCTTCCCCAGGAAGGAGGACACATTATCACTGGGCATTTGTATCATGACCTCTTCAACTCTAATTCTATCACAATCATCATCATCATTTTTAATGACTCCATAATCCCTTGTGGGGTGAAATCTGGACAATTGAATGGAGCTGAGTGTTTACTGGCTGGATGCCCTTCCTGTCACCAATGTGGAGCTATATTCAGCAGATATATTCTCATAGTGCCCAGAGACAGAAATATCTGCCTCTGTCTAGGATTGAACTCTCTAGTTCTACCACAATGATCCTACATATCAGGATTTTAATGCTACACTCTAGATTTTATACTATGATTTTTGTCCTGCGGTTCTTGGCTGTATGCATTTTTGAATCTTTTCTTTGGCTCCAGAACTTGTAAGTGAGAAATGCATTTTAGGAATGATCAAATAATTTCTATTCTAATTGATTGACTAGCTCATAGTCCAAGACAGCAGAATGCAGGAACCAGGTCTAATCAAGTGGTACCCTGTGGAGGGAAGCTCCTGTCCTGGTTTGTCATTTCACTGTCCAGAGTGATTCAACCTCCAGCCTTTGATGCAGAACATGTTTTTGACTTTCAGATCAAGAGCCCATTAAGAAAACTTTGGGTCCTGCTGTGTATGCTGAAATTGAAAAAGGCTGCTTTCACGCAAGTCACATAGTGCAAGGGATCACAAACTAAACAAATGGGATGGCATCCCCCAGGATGCTAAGCCATGGAAATATAATCCAAGGTTAAAATGGATTGAGTTGGTTGTCATTTTATTGGTTGGATTCAGGGTAAATGCTGAAGGAAACTGAGCTGGTTTTGCAAATATGCCCATTAGGACTTCAACCAACTTCTTGAAGCACCTTGCACAAATACACCCAGATTGTTGTGTTGCTCTAGGCTGAGACATTCTCTCTAAAGTGGCCACCTTCTGAAACTCAAGAATCATTGAAGACCATTCAGGACTTTATTGCAAGGTCTTTCCTCTTTGAATCTTATGGACAAGTGGTTTGGTTCAATTCTCTCTTCTTCCTCTATCTACTTTCAAGAAAACATTATACCTAAATCATACTATAGTTCTTGAGTAATTGCTGTTTTAACCTGTAGTAAGATTTAGAATTCTTTATTGGCCAAGTGTGAGTGGACACATAAGGAATTTGTCTTTGGTTAATAAGCCCTCAGTGTATATAAAAGCTGTACGTGATAAATCATGATCATACTCAGCAAAACAATACATTCATCATAAATCACAAGATACAATACTTAGTGATAGTCACTAAATAAGCAATCAACATAAATCAAACTAGGAAACTAAATAAAACAATATAAATTGTAAAGACACAAGCAATGAAGTTATAATCATAAGTAGAAAAGGAGATAAGTAATAGGAAAGATGAGAAGAATATTATTATTACAGTCTTACTAAATAGTTTGACAGTATTGTGGGAATTAGTTGTTTAGCAGAGTGAGGGCATGAGGGGAAAAACTGTCCTTGTGTCTAGTTGCTCTGGAGTGCAATGCTGTATAACGTTGTTTTGAAGGTAGAGGTTGACACAATTTATGTCCAGGATGTGAGGGATCTGTAAATATTTTCACAACCCTCTGTCAGAATTCTAGCAGTTACCCCAGTTAAATCATGAGTCTTGAGCCAGACTCCCAAAACTTCAAAGGATTTATTGGAAGTCAACATGTTGGCATGACTTGGGCGTAGCCGATTGTGAGACACATAATTCACTGTTACTCTTGACCCTGCTTTTCCTCCCACCCTTCTGGGTATATCATAATTCATATTCTCCAATGAAACACGCCCATAGCCAAGAATCATCAATCATGCTCTCCAGTTAGATTTTTGCATGGCAGAAACTTCAGTCATCTTATCAGTTTCTGAAGAAAATATGAATGGAATGTACTTTCTATTCAACACTGCTGCCTGCTCTTTGAAACTCCCCACTTCTTTCTGTTGACAACTATAAAATGTGTATAGAAAATGTTTTATGAGTTGACACCCTCATTTTGACTTGTTTATATGGTGTACAGTATATATCATTTATATAGTAGCACAAGGACATTTAATCAGTAATCAAAGAAATGCATATAGGGAGCTTCCTCCCTAAGAATTTGTGGAGTGGATAAAAAGTCCCAGAAATTACCTGCCATGACTGCACATTTGAAATCTTCTTTCCAAGTCTCATCATGGCTGGTCCCCCTCTGGATCTATACATTGCATGTAAGGCATGTGCCAGAGCAAAAATGGCATTGTAGATATTATAACTTTCACCTGTCATGCTTCTTTCAAAAATGTAAGATTGCAAGATGTTTAAATTCTCCTTTCCAGTACATGTTTTTTGTCGGTCTGAAGAAATTTCACCTGGTTTGTAGATCTTGCAGTCAAAGACTTTTTCCCACCATTGTGAGAGAAAGATGTCCCCTTGTGGGTTCAAGGGGTCTAAAGATAGTAGAAAATGGTTGAACTCCAAGACATCCCTGGTGTGGTCCCTAAAATGCAGAGACCCATGAAAGAACTTTAGACCTTTCAATATGTGTTGAGATGGCACACTAACTTTCCAATGGGAAGTTAAGATCCAAACTTTGCAAAATGATGTTCTTCTCTTTTGTTTATATGCATCCATTGCTAAATGCACATTTGTAATGCTATTGGATTCTCCAAACAGAATAATCACTTCAGATTTAGACCAGGTTTTTAAAATACTAAGTAATTTCAATATTATAGTTATAAGAAAATCCAATTTCATCATTTCAATGAAGGCCAGGCAGATCTCCTTCTCCTGGAGCACTGGCGTCAGAGATGAGACGAAACGTTCTCCGTTGTCATTTGCAGGGGCCACCAGCCCAACCCAGTTCCACTGGAAATACAGAAGCAGCTGGACTAAACCCTCATACTGAGGAGATTCCTTGGGATTAATCCGGGAGAAGGAAGGATAAACTCTTCTCTCTCCCTGAGACAACTCAAAGCCAACACCGAGCTGGAGAAATGATATTTTGATTTCAAGGAGATTGAAAAGTTTTATGGTGACTTTATCAGTCCACATTTGTGGTTGATTGCCCCACCAGCTGACTCACTTTGAATTGCAAGTTTCATTTTTTCCCCTTCTTAAGAGATGTCATCATGTAACATATTTTGTCTAGTTGTGACAGGTTATAAGATAAAGGAGCAACCTATCAATCTGATTAAGAGAATAATCTCCCTGATTTTTGGCACCAGAAGACAGGACTAGTTGCAACAGATAGAAACTAATCAAGGAGAGAAGCAAACTGGAATTAATAAGAAACTTCCTTACAGTGAGGACAATTAACCAGTGAAACAGCTTGCCTTCAGGAGTTATAGTTGCTCCATCACTAGAAGTTTTTAGGAAGAGACTGGATAACCATTTCTCTAAAATGATATAGGGTTTCCTGCCTAAGCAGGGGGTTGGACTAGAATACCATGCTCTATCTCTTTTTTTCTCTATCTCTATTTCTCTCTCTCTCTTTCTCTATATATCTATTTATCTATCCTATTCCTATTGTACACCAAAATGTGGATACATTTTTTGAAGAATAGGTCAGGAATAAGTCCTCTTAGCAAATAGAGCATTCCATAATTAATATCTTTCCTATTGGGGTTATTTGACACATAAAATGCAGCATTTATTTCCTAAAAATCCCCCTCTCCCAAAAGACCTCTGCTTTCATCTTTGGCTTCCATGTTTCTTTTACTTGTCTACTCCACATTATATCTGACAGTAATACCTTACCTGTGGGATCTTGAAGATGCTGAAGATGGAGGCTATCTGCCTTGAGGATTTGAAATCGTGACCTCCAATGACAGAGAGCAAAATGTCCTGTCTGTCACATATGTAACCTGGAACCAGTTGGCCTCGTGTGGACAGAAGAGAGATACTGATTAAAGAAACCCACCTCTCAATCTCATGATTGTCATAGATCTGGAAGCCAAGGGTGATGTTGGGCAGGAGAACCAGATCCTTGTTGACCTCTTTGATTGTAAACACCAAGGCCAGGAACTGCTGGTATTTCTTGGGCCTGATTCTATAGGGAGAAAAAAGGTTGGATGACATTATAGGAACTATCATAAATGCAGTTAGAGTTGTTTACTGGCCAGATGCCCTTCCTGTCACCATTGTGGAGTTTTTTTCAGCAGACATATTCTCAGTGTACACAGAGAAAGAAATACCCGCCTCTACCTAGGATTGAACTTACAGCCTCCTGATTGTGAGGTGAGAGTTCTGCCTCTAGACCACCATAGGCTTCAGCAGTATTTCTTAATAGACTCCCTTAAATCCCAAAGAAAGCAAACAGTTACATACATCTTTCTCCTGAAGAAGAAACTTACACAATTGGTAAATCACGCAGGGATGGGCATCTTTGAAAATAGGGGCCATTAGAAGATAAAACAATGGTTGCCAGGGGCAAATTCCCACCAATAGTTAAATCACCAGGCCTGTAATAGTCGTCCAGAATATCCAAAGACCTTGTCAACCCACACCCAGTTTGCATCCTCTTAGCAGTAACTGGAGGCAGGAGCCAAAAAAGCAGCAGCAGGAGAGGCAGCCCAGTCATTCTTCTCGCCTTCCTTCCAAGATAAGAGATCAAAGTTTGTGCAGAAGCTGAACTGCAGGTAGCCCCTTAAATCTCACCAGAGCTTTAGCACAAGAGGGACTGTCCATCCAATCTGGAGGACTTTGTGGCAACTTGATAGCAACCATGCTTCTCCTTATATGTGTTTAGACTGAGACCGAAGAGGAAACTGAGGCCAGGTGAGGCTCACCAAACCCAGGAATTAGATCTTTGCAAGGCAAGGTGTAATGACATGGCCTGCCACCAATGGGAGAACTCAAAGCATGTTTTTTTAGAGCAGGTTTTATCTTAGAAGAATGTTGTGTCTTTACAGGAATTGAAGGCAGGAGCCAGAAGAAAAGCAGCAGCAAGAGAGACAGCCCAGTTATTCTTGTCACCTTCTCTCCTAGAAGAGAAATTAAGGTTGATGTATAACTGAAATTTAAGGGACGTGGTGGCTCAGTGGCTAAGACGCTGAGCTTGTTGATCAGAAAGGTTGGCAGGTTGGCGGTCCAAATCCCTAATGCTCCATAATGGTTATTTGTCCCAGCTTCTGCCCACCTAGCAGTTCAAAAGCACATAAAAATGCAAGTAGAAAAATAGGGACCACTTTGGCGGGAAGGTCACAGTGTTCTGTGCACTTTCGGTGTTTAGTCATGCCGGCCACATGACCACGGAGACTTCTTCGGACAGTGCTGGCTCTTCAGCTTTGTAATGGAGATGAGCACCGCCTCCTAGAGCCAGAAACAACTAGCATGTATGTGCGAGGGGAACCTTTACCTTTACCTATAAGTGAAATTGCAGATAGCACTTGAAATCTCACCTGAACTTCAGCACAATAGAGGCAGGTCGTCCCACCTGAATAGCCTTTTGGCAAATTTACAATATATCGACAATGTTTCCTCTTACCTGGGTTTGGGCTGCGGAAAAAGGAAACGAAGGCAGGTAAGTCTCTTCAAGTCCACCAGTTAGCTCTTTGTGAGACCAGTTGAAGTGACATGTTTTGCCCCGCCACCTGGAAAATTCAAAGCATATTTTTTTTAAAGCAGGTTTTTATCTTGGGAGGTAGAAATCCATGGGGGCCACATTAAACATTACTGTCCTTCTGATAATTGTAAAGAAAAACAATGGTCCTAAGCACTTAACAGTAGATTTTATTTTGTGCATAGGAAGGAGAAAAACATGTTTATCTCTAGACAGCAGGTGGATCTGAGAGTCAAGGTGAAGTTGGGAATTGGACATAATACATGAAACTGAGCTCCTGGCCACAAGGTGGAGCTCTTTCTCAACTTGAGTTCAGGTATCATTCCCATGTTGATGATGTTCAGTTTTACAACAATTGACTGTTGAAGTTTAATCTTTGTGCCTGAATTCTGCTGGATGGGGAGGAACAGTCTCAATTTGACTGCAGCTGTGGAATATGAGTCATCTCAGTACTGGGAACTCTCCTTCTTTGATGCTGCATGACCTTAGCACTGCCATGCTTGGGACTGTTGTGCAATCTGGTGTCTTCCTCAACTCTCAGCTCCTGCTCAAAGAGCAGATAACTAGCTATGGCCCAGAATGTCTTTGTAAATGTTTAGAATGCTAAGGAGGAGGAGGAGGATTGTGGGTCCTTGGTCCTCTCTGAGCTTGCTCATTTGCTTGCAAACATTTCGTTACCCAAACTAGATAGCATCATCAGTGAAAGAAGGAACTGGGTTTCAGGAGGTGGAGGAAGAGGAGGAGGGGGAAGAGAGGGGAGGAGGAGGAGGAAAAGCAGGAGGAGCAGGAGGAGGACTGTGGGGTCCTTGACTGACTTTAAGCTTGCTTATTTGCTTGCAAACATTTCATTAACCAAACTAGGTAGCATCATCAGTGATAGAAGGAACTGAGTTTCAGGAGGAGAAGGAGGAGAAAAAGCAGGAGGAGGAGCAGGAGGAGGAGGAGGAGGAAGAAAAGCAGGAGGAGGAGCAGGAGGAGCAGGAGGAGGACTGTGGGGTCCTTGACTGACTTTGAGCTTGCTTGTATGCTTACAGAAATTTCATGACCCAAACAAAGTAGCATCATCAGTGATAGAAGGAACTGGGTTTCAGAGGAGGAGAGAGAGGAGGAGAGGAGGAGGAGGAGGAGGAGGAGGAGGAGGAGGAGGAGGAGGAGGAGGAGGAGGAGGAGGAAGAAGAAGAAGAAGAAGAAGAAGAGAGGAGGAGGAGGAGGAGGAGGAAGAGGGGGAGGAGGAAAAGCAGGAGGAGGAGCAGGAGGAGGACTGTGGGGTCTTTGACTGACTTTGAGCTTGCTGATTTGCTTGCAAACATTTCATTACCCAAACTAGATAACATCATCAGTGGAAGAAGGAACTGGGTTTCAGGAGGAGGAGGAAGAGGAAGAGGAGGAAGAGAGAGGAGGAGGAAGAGGAGGAGGAGGAAAAGCAGGAGGAGGAGGAGGAGGAGGGCTGTGGGGTCCTTGACTGACTTTAAGCTTGCTTATTTGCTTGTAAACATTTCATTAACCAAACTAGGTAGCATCATCAGTGATAGAAGGAACTGGGTTTCAGGAGGAGCAGGAGGAGCAGGAGGAGGAGGAGGAAGAGAGGAGGAGGAAGAGGAGGAGTAGGAAAAGCAGGAGGAGGACTGTGGCATCCTTGACTGACTTTGAGCTTGCTTGTTTGCTTACAGAAATTTCATGACCCAAACAAAGTAGCATCATCAGTGATAGAAGGAACTCGGTTTCAGGAGGAGGAGGAGGAGGAGGAGGAGGAGGAGGAGGAGGAGGAGGAGGAGGAGGAGGAGGAGGAGGAGGAGGAGGAGGAGGAGGAAGAAGAAGAAGAAGAAGAAGAAGAAGAAAGAAGAAGAAGAAGAAGAAGAAGAAGAAGAAGAAGAAGAAGAAGAAGAAGAAGAAGAAGAAGAAGAGAGGAGGAGGAAAAGTAGGAGGAGGAGCAGGAGGAGGACTGTGGGGTCCTTGATTAACTTTAAGCTTGCTTATTTGCTTGCAAACATTTCATTATCCAAACTAGATAGTATCATCAGTGAAAGAAGGAACTGGGTTTCAGGAGGAGGAGGAAGAGGAGGAGGAAGAGAGAGGAGGAGGAGGAGGAAAAGCAGGAGGAGGAGGAGGAGGACTGTGGGCACCTTGACTGACTTTGAGCTTGCTTGTTTGCTTACAGAAATTTCATGACCCAAACTGTAGCATCATCAGTGATAGAAGGAACTGGGTTTCAGGAGGAGGAGGGGGGAGAGGAGAAGGAAGAGGAGGAAGAGGAGGAAGAGGAAAAGCAGGAGGAGGAGCAGGAAGAGCAGGAGGAGGACTGTGGGGTCCTTGACTGACTTTGAGCTTGCTTGTTTGCTTACAGAAATTTCATGACCCAAACAAAGTAGCATCATCAGTGATAGAAGGAACTGGGTTTCAGGAGGAGGAGGAGGAGGAGGAGGAGGAGGAGGAGGAGGAGGAGGAGGAGGAGGAGGAGAGGAGGAGGAGAGAGGGAGGAGGAGAGAGGAGGGAGGAGGAAGAGGAGGAGGAGGAAAAGCAGGAGGAGGAGCAGGAAGAGCAGGAGGAGGACTGTGGGGTCCTTGACTGACTTTGAGCTTGCTTGTTTGCTTACAGAAATTTCATGACCCAAACAAAGTAGCATCATCAGTGATAGAAGGAACTCGGTTTCAGGAGGAGGAGGAGGAGGAGGAGGAGGAGGAGGAGGAGGAGGAGGAGGAGGAGGAGGAGGAGGAAGAAGAGAGAAGAGGAGGAGGAAAAGTAGGAGGTGGAGCAGGAGGAGGACTGTGGGGTCCTTGACTAACTTTAAGCTTGCTTATTTGCTTGCAAACATTTCATTACCCAAACTAGATAGCATCATCAGTGAAAGAAGGAACTGGGTTTCAGGAGGAGGAGGAAGAGGAGGAGGAAGAGAGAGGAGGAGGAAGAGGAGGAGGAGGAGGAAAAGCAGGAGGAGGAGGAGGAGGAGGAGGACTGTGGGCACCTTGACTGACTTTGAGCTTGCTTGTTTGCTTACAGAAATTTCATGACCCAAACAGTAGCATCATCAGTGATAGAAGGAACTGGGTTTCAGGAGGAGGAGGGGGGAGAGGAGAAGGAGGAGGAGGAAGAGGAGGAAGAGGAAAAGCAGGAGGAGGAGCAGGAAGAGCAGGAGGAGGACTGTGGGGTCCTTGACTGACTTTGAGCTTGCTTGTTTGCTTACAGAAATTTCATGACCCAAACAAAGTAGCATCATCAGTGATAGAAGGAACTCGGTTTCGGGAGGAGGAGGAGGAGGAGGAAGGAGGAGGAGAAGGAAGAAGAAGAGAGGAGGAGGAAAAGCAGGAGGAGAAGCAGGAGGAGGACTGTGGGGTCCTTGACTAACTTTAAGC
Source organism: Notechis scutatus (assembly GCF_049901735.1). Lineage (NCBI taxonomy): Eukaryota > Metazoa > Chordata > Lepidosauria > Squamata > Elapidae > Notechis > Notechis scutatus. Next base: position 338,078,422 of record NC_142009.1, on the reverse strand, counting down.
TTGCTTATTTGCTTGCAAACATTTCATTATCCAAACTAGATAGCATCATCAGTGAAAGAAGGAACTGGGTTTCAGGAGGAGGAGGAAGAGGAGGAGGAAGAGAGAGGAGGAGGAAGAGGAGGAGGAAAAGCAGGAGGAGGAGCAGGAGGAGGACTGTGGGATCCTTGACTAACTTTAAGCTTGCTTATTTGCTTGCAAACATTTCATTAACTGTTAGATCTGGAGGAGTGGGCGCAATAATGGAGACGAGGCATCGATAGTGACTCAATTCAACTCTTTAATAGTGACTTCAGAACAGAGCAACAACTAGGGCAGCAGCAGCTCTTTTATAGAGCTGGCTGCTGTCACAACAACCAATGAAATTGAACTAACCGCTCTAAAAGCGTCCAATCAGAGACGGCCTGTTGTTAGCCAATCAGATTAGCCAGAATCGGCCAATCACGATTCGCTTATCCGCGGGCCAATCAGAAGTGCAGGATTATAAGCCTGCTGCTGAAGTAAGCTAGTATAGTTATTGACAAATGAGTTTGTTTAGTTTGTAACACCCCTCCCCCCTAGGTTCCGTCTGAGGGGTGGGGTGACGTATTCTCGTAAGTAGGCAGGCCGTTTCACCTGTCTATTCGATTTTCGCTGTTCCACCGGTCTCTGCTCTGGCTCCGGTGGGCTTTTTGTAGAACCGGGTGGCGAAAACGGTTCCGCTATTCCGCTCGGGGACTCAGGGCTGTCCTCCCTGTTGTCATCCGGGTTCCTCGGACTTGCTTCTATGGTCGGGCTGCTTTGTGGTGAAACAATCACCTGGCTCGGTTCTCCTCCGGAAGGTGAGTATTCCATGGTTGGTTGTGCAGACTGCTGGGCATCAGTTAGTGGGTCGTCTGCTATTTCTATTTTGGCCTCCTCGATTTCCCTCCCCCCCCCAGTTTGAGATTCAGGGGTTGAGATAGGGTTAGGAGCCAATCGGGAACGAAGTTGGTCTATATGGCGCTTCCATAATTTCCCATTGCTAGTCTGTAGACGGTAAGATCTGGGGCCTGTAATTTGAGTTATACTAGCGGGGACCCACAATGGATCACCCGAGAAGTTTTTTGCAAAGACTAAGTCACCAACCTTGAACGCACGACACTTGCTGCTGGAACCGCAAGGTTTTTCTGGCGTGTAGGTTGGGTGCAGGCGATCGAGGTGTGAGCGAAGTTTCCGTCCCATTAGAAGTTCGGCCGGGGTTCTGTTTGTGATGCTGTGCGGGGTGATGTGTTGGAGGAGAAGCATTCTGGTTACTTTGTCGTCAATGTCTCCATGTTCCATCTTGTGCAAGGTCTTTTTTATGAATTGGACCATGCGCTCAGCCCTGCCATTGGCCGCAGGGTGAGCCGGCGAAGTTAAGGCATGGTGGATGCCCCGGTCGGCTAGGTACTGTTCAAATGCTAGGGCAGTGAATTGGGGACCGTTATCCGAGACTAAAACGTCAGGTAATCCGTGCGTAGCGAATAGTCTATTTAATTTTTTAACGATGGCTTCTGTGGTGGTGCTCTTCATTTTGTGGACTTTGAGCCAGTTGGAATAGGCATCCACAGTTATGAGAAAGGTGTGTCCCTTGGTGGGTCCCGCAAAGTCAATGTGGATGCGGGACCAGGGACCACGAGGTGCGTCCCATTCAGTTGGAGGTGCCTTTGGTGGGGCAGCGCGGATTTCCTGGCACTTGTTGCATGTGGCCACCCAGACTTCTATCTGTTTATCGATACCTGGCCACCACGCGTAACTTCTTGCCAATGCCTTCATTCGCACGATGCCTGGATGACCATCGTGCAACAGTTTTAGAACTGTATGTTGTAATTTTTCTGGAATGACGACTCTGTCTCTCCACAAGATGCAGCCCTTCTGGGAAAACAGTTCTGTCTGTCGGTGCTTGAACGGTGCGAAGGTGTCGTTGGGTTCGTTGTCAGGCCAACCTCGTTCCACCCAGCTGAGGACTCGAGCGAATACAGGATCCTTTTTTGTTTCCGCGGTGATGTCTCGTGCAGTCAGGGGTCGTGCAGGGAGAGTTTCGATTTGGAGTGCAGTTAAAGTTGGGGCCGGATCGTCTATGGCTTCCGGTAGTGGAGAACGACTCAAGGCATCAGCGTGGGGAATGGCTTTCCCCGGGCGGTGTTGCAGTTGATAATCGTATGCGGCTAGAAACTCTGACCAACGGGTCATTCTGGGTGATAATATGTGGGGAGTTGGTTTGTCTCCCGCTAAAATGCCCAGCAATGGCTTGTGATCGGTTATTATGATAAACAGTCTGCCATATACATATTCATGGAAGCGTTTAATAGTGGATACAATAGCAAGAGCCTCTTTATCGAGTTGGCTGTAGTTTCTTTCAGTCTTTGATAAAGTTCGTGAAAAGAAAGCAATAGGTGCTTCATTTCCGTTTGGTAGGACATGACTTAAGATGGCTCCTACCCCAAACGGTGAAGCGTCGCAGGTGACCGTTAAGGGCAAAGTCTCGTTATACTGCATTAATACAGCATCTGAGGTTAAGAGATCTTTTACTTGCTGGAATGCTCGTTCTTCCCGATGTCCCCAGACCCAGGAAGCCTTCTTGTCGAGTAGTCTATGTAGGGGCTCAGCTACAGTCACCTTTTGGGGCAAGAAGATGTTATAAAAGTTAATGAGTCCTAGGAAGGCTTGGAGATCTGTTTTATTCCTGGGTCTTGGGGCGTTTTTTATTGCAGTTACTTTTTTTTCAGTGGGATGGATTCCCTTTTTGTCAAGAAGGTACCCCAGGAATTCAACCCTCTCAGTACAAAGTTGACACTTGTCTTTTTTTACTTTCAACCCGGCGTTTTTGAATTTCTGAAGAACCATTCTGAGTCGTTTCTCTAATACGTCTTTAGTGGGGACAGCTATCAATACGTCATCGAAATAAGGCACGACTCCTTTTATGCCTTGTAGCAGTCTCTCCATCAGGCTTTGGAAAATGCCTGGTGCTACACTCACTCCGAACTGGAGTCTATTACATTTAAACGCACCTCTGTGTGTGACTATAGTCTGGGCCTCAGCAGTTTCTGCATCTACGGGTAGTTGCTGGTATGCCTGGGTGAGGTCCAATTTTGCAAATATTTTTCCGCCACCCAGGGAGTGAAGAAGATGTTGGACCACAGGTACCGGGTAAGCACTCTGCTGAAGCGCGTGATTTAGGGTGGCCCGGTAATCCCCACAAATTCTTATCGATCCATCAGGCTTTATGGGAGTTACAATCGGGGTTTCCCAACGGGCGTGATCGATCGGTTCTAACACCCCCTGAGCTATTAATTTGTCCAATTGTTCATCAATCTTTGGCTTGAGTGTGAAGGGCACTCGACCAGGCTTAAGGCGGATGGGTGCAACATCGGGGTTGAGGCTAAATGATATGGGGGATCCCTTGTACTTGCCTAGCTTCTCGGTGAACACGTCCTGGAACTCCTGGACGAGGGCTGCTTCCCAGTCGCTGTACCCAGTCTGGTGAATGCCAGCTAGTTCAATTCCCAGTGGAGCGAACCACTGTAACCCCAACAAGCTGGGTCGGTCTCGATCAACGATGGTAATAGGCAGAGTTGCGGTGTGGTCCTTGAAGGACACCTGGACGTGGCGGGAACCGGCAACGGGAATCCTGTTTCCCTGGTAGTCCCTTAGTATGATTTTTTGGGTGCTGAGATCCTGGCGACGGATGTCAGGGATCAGCTGTTTGAAGATTTTCCACGAGACCATTGATAGGGACGATCCCGAGTCTACTTCCATTACGCATGGACGATTCTCAATGGCGACGTTCACTCGGATCTTTCTTGCATCCAAGGATGATGCATGACCAATGGTAATGGTTTGATGCACCTCTTCTCGCCTAGCTGACGCAGCAGGCGCTCGATTTCTGTAGTGATAGTGGTTCCATTGGTGATTCAGACGGTCCCGATTTACAGGTGGGCTGCCCGTTGTTCTTCGGATTGGGCTTGACGCTCGCCTGCTTCTGCAAACCTTTGCGATGTGGCCCCTCTTCCCACAGGAACGGCAGAGTGCGTCGAGGAATTTGCAGTCCGATCGCGGGTGATTGGCCCCGCAACCGGCCCATTGACGTGCAGGTTTCTGGCTCTTCTGGTCTCGCTGGTCGCGCTCTGACCTGAGTCGGTTGACCTCTTCTTCCTCACTATCAGACGAGGATTCGAGGTCTTCATGGTGAGCCGTTGTTGAGTGCCTCTCGGAAAAAGGCGTAGTATCACTGGCGAGTTGGCGGAGCGGTGCGTTGATGCGGCGCATTTGAGCGGCCGACTTCCTGGTTGCTTCTGCTGCAGTAGCGTCGGCGATGACATCTGCGAGGTCGATGTCCCCTTTAGCCATGATCTTGCTCTGCACAGTGTGGTCATCTAATCCCAGAACTATGCGGTCTCTCATGGCTTCCTTGAGGTTTGTGAAACCACAGAGGCCTCCAAGGTTCCAGAGGTCTGCGATGAAGTCCCCAACGCTCTCGTTTTTCCGTTGGTCCCTCTGGTAAAATTCGTGCCTTCGGATAAGCGTTGGTACCGCGGGTGCATAATGGGCTCGGAGGATCGGTGTGAGGGTATCCCAATCCATTGTCTTAACTTCCGCTGGTTTAGCAAGTGCCTTAGCCATTTTAAAAATGGCAGGCCCGCAATGGGTCAGGAAGATCGCTCATTTCTTGCCAGGCGCAGCGTCTTTCAGATTGTTGGTCTCCAGGAACATCTGGAACCTGTCTATATACGAGTCCCAGTCTTCGTTAGCCGGGTCAAATGGAGCGGGTGGTATGGCGCCGCTGGCCATCTTGCCGTTGTTGGCGCGCTCTTAGCCACGTGCTCTGTTCGGTACTCAGCGAGTGCTCAGTCAGCTCTATCATCTCCGCATCCCATCCTCGTCGCCAGTGTTAGATCTGGAAGAGTGGGCGCAATAACGGAGCCGAGGCATCGATAGTGACTCAATTCAACTCTTTAATAGTGACTTCAGAACAGAGCAACAACTAGGGCAGCAGCAGCTCTTTTATAGAGCTGGCTGCTGTCACAACAACCAATGAAATTGAACTAACCGCTCTAAAAGCGTCCAATCAGAGATGGCCCGTTGTTAGCCAATCAGATTAGCCAGAATCGGCCAATCACGATTCGCTTATCCGCGCGCCAATCAGTAGTGCAGGATTACAAGCCTGTTGCTGAAGTAAGCTAGTATAGTTATTGACAAATGAGTTTGTTTAGTTCGTAACATTAACCAAACTAGGTAGCACCATCAGTGATAGAAGGAACTGGGTTTCAGGAGGAGGAGGAGGATTGTCGGATCCTTAGTGATCTCTCTTTGGTGGTTTTCTTGCAGACATTTCATTACCCAAACTAGGTAACATCATCAGTGCTAGTTAGAAACAAGCAAGAGAGCACCAAGGACTCCTCATGTCAACCCTGAGCTACAAAGATTCTTCTTTATTGGGATTTATATCTGGTGGTTAGACTCTTTCTGAGAGTCATTGGGGCCACTTGGGGAGGGGGGTGTTATCTGTACCCTCAGGGCCACCTGAATCTGAGGGCAAATGCATGTGCAATAATTCTGGTTTGGAAGAGGGGTCAAAGAGACCATCTGTATTAAAACTGAACAGCCCTCTCTCAACAGAGGGTGAGAGATCCGACACTTCCTGTCTACCAGGCAGTCGTTTCAGCAATATTCAAGACGTCTCCACACCCATTTTGTACTCTGAATCAGGCAACCCTGAGGACACAGATAATGATTCTACCTTGCTCAATGAATTAAGTAGATTCTGTAAACTAGGAACACTCTGAGCTTTCTATCTCTATTAAGAATTTGCTTGGCAGAGGTTAAAAGGAAAAAAGAAACTTGGGCATGGAAGTTCTTTAAAAAGAAGAAGAAGCTGGGTGCGGAATATTTCTTACTGTCTCCAGGTTGACTCAGCCTTCTGTCCTTCTGAGGTGGGTAAATTGAGGACCCAGATTGTTGGGGGCAAGAGGCTGGCTCTGTAAACTGCTTAGAGAGGACTGTAAAATGCTGTAAAACAAAATATATGTCTAAGTGCTGTTGCTATTGCTAGATATTGAGCTGTGGAGCATCTGAACACCCATGAATAAGATAGAGAGGAGAGAAGTTTGGAAGTTTTGTCAAGAATAGAGGTAGGAAACCTACCATTAATTGGGATCAGTTCCAACAGTAGAGATGGAGTCAGCAGAGATTTGTCCTTGAGGGAGGTGCTATTCATTCATCACTTAAGGACAAATTGCTTGCACTGTTGGATGGAGTTTGGAAGGAGCGGGAAGGGGGTGGTGCATCTATCCTAGCTCTATCTAACCTCTTGGTGTCCTTCAATATCATCAACAATCATATTTGTCATGCCCCAACATAAGATCTTTATATACTGTTGCTGTTCTCTAGCTCCACCTAGTAGCCGGGGGACAAATGCCAAGTATATTGTTTGAAGCTGAATCAGCCCACCCTCTCAAACCAACTGCATGTTGGGAAGCCAGACTCCATTTCCTTTAGCATTTGGAGAAGGCAGGAGCACAATGAAACATCCATCTTAATCTGTGGCACATGGTCATCCAAGGACAAACCCACATCCCATACAGAGCATTGCTGGTGAGATTTAAATTGCTTGTATTTATTAATTATTATGTTCCCAGTAACTTAATATTGTATATCTTGCATTGGGTTCTCATTGTATGTATCTCTATTTTCCCCAGTTTCACCATATCCTGTTCTTTCAATAAAGCATCCAGTACTACCTACATGATCTGTTTTATTGGAGGATAGGTGTGTTTAGCTTCATGTCAAGCTGCACACAGATTAATGTGTAGTGAAGACAGAACAATATTCCTCTTTATCAACTCCATGGAGTGGGAGGCACTGCATTGTGTGGTTTCTTTTCCCTTTTATAGGGCAATTACCAGTCCCTGTTGTTTGGGAATGAGACTCCCCCATTTGGCTCCTATTATGGGGGTGGCAAAGGTTTTGATATTCTCTCCACTCCTTTTTAACATTTATTTGAAGTTGCTGGGTGAGAAATCCATTGTTATTGGGTGAGGTATCATCAGTCCAGTTCTTCTGACCTGAGTCATCCTGGAAGGGCAGATGTCAATTAAACCCAGCTTTTTACACAATTCACACAGCATCCAAAGACCTACCAAAGGGTCTGGTAAAGCTCCACCCCACTTCCCCTGCCCACAGTCCCACTCAGTCAACATCACATGGTTCCACAAATTAGGTTCAAGCAGACCCATGAGACAAAGAGAAAAGTCACAATGCACGCAAGTTCCAAGTCCACAAAATAGAGTCCAAGGTTCCAAAACACAGCAAAGTCCAAGAATCCAAAGTCAGCAGTCAAAGTCCACAAGTCGGGTCAAAGGTTTAAGGCAAAAAGCACCATCCAAAGTTCAAGAAACAGAGTCCATGAAAGCCAGGAAGGTGCATGCCAAAGCAAAGAGCTGTTCTTGATAAATGCATCTCTCCCCAGCATCACCCCATCCCAAGTGCTCCTTGGGAGGAATGGTGGGGTTGCTTCCTTACAAGCAACCATGCTGACGCCCTCTGTGCCTCCTTCTGTTTTGCTTTTCACACCCAAGGATTGGGTGGGGGTGGCAGCTGTTCCTCATCAGAGATGATCTTTTAAGAGAATGTGATTGAGAAATTTGCAATGCTGCACCTTGAGAGGATCTTGGATTAAGTGACTCCATCTTGACTCCATCCAGCCAGGTTTCAACTCTGATAAGGGGCAGTGACACCATTAGTCATGCTTTTGTGTGATCTCTTGAAGAAGTGGGAGGGAGGTCATGCATCCATTCTGGTCCTTGCAGTCTTTTCCATGGCTTTGGGGGTTGTTGTTGTTGTTGTTGTTTTTTTTTTTTTTGCTGTTTATCTCCTTCCTCCATGGCCAATTGATCTCAAGGGGGAATGTGAAGTCCACCAGGCAGCCTCTTTATAAGGTGCCACAAGACTTGGTGCTCTCTCTGTTGCTATTTAACATCTACATGTTACCATAGAATGAGATATATCTCTATGCAGGTGATACTCTGTTGTGCATCTGTGTCCAGGTGAACTAACAGGTACTATGGATGTTCCTTCATGGTGCCTGGATGCTATGGGGATCTGGATGGGGAACAACAGACTTCAACTGAACGTTAGTAGGATGGATTGGTTGTGGTTGGGTGTGGGGGCTCCTCTATATGAGCATTTATCAACTTTGGACATTAAGGGGTTGCTATGTCTCAGACTGAGCTGATGTGTAATCTGAGGGTCCTCCTGTTCAGAGAGCTGTTCTTGATAAATGCATCTCTCCCCAGCATCACCCCATCCCAAGTGTTCCTTGGGAGGAATGGTGGGGTTGCTTCCTTACAAGCAACCATGCCGACCCCTTCTGTGCCTCCTTCTCTTTTGCTTTTCACACCCAAGGATTGGGTGGGGGTGGCAGCTGTTCCTCACCAGAGATGATCTGTAGCCTGTCCTCACTGCTGACCCTCCACAGATGATCCTCTTCAGCAAGCATCTCCCCATCTGGTTGGCCACCCCTCCCAATACTGGACAAGCCCAGGGCTGCATCATCCTCAGCCCCTGGACTCTCTAAGCATTGGAGGGAGGTGCCATCCCCATTGGATGGTCCCATTTCCAACTCATCTTCCAAACTGGGGTTCAAAGGGGCCATCGTAGTAGTGATGAACTCAACTATACCTCTCAGGCCTTGGTGAGCTAAGCAATGCTGTTAATAGAATAGAATAGAATAGAATAGAATAGAATAGAATAGAATAGAATAGAGTAGAGTAGAGTAGAGTAGAGTAGAGTAGAGTAGAGTAGAGTAGAGTAGAGTAGAGTAGAGTAGAGCAGAACAGAACAGAACAGAACAGAACAGAACAGAACAGAACAGAATAGAATAGAATAGAATAGAATAGAATAGAATAGAATAGAATAGAATAGAATAGAATAGAATAGAATTCTTTATTGGCCAAGTGTGATTGGACACACAAGGAATTTGTCTTGGTGCAAATGCTCTCAGTGTACATAAAAGAAAAGATGCATTCGTCAAGAATCATAAGGTACAACACTTAATAATAGTCATAGGATAAAATAAGCAATCAATATCCTGTCTCAGTGCCTGGAGGATTTGGGGGGATTTGGGGGGCCTGCATAAACAGGATTCAGCAGAAAGCTGGAAAGGCTAAGTGGGTTTGGGTTTTAAGCCCTTCTGGATCTGGGATTCTGTCATATTTGGTACTGGGTGATGTTTCACTACCCCCAAACAGTTCCCCTGCATAATCTGGAGGTCCTTTTGGATTCACTACTCCTGCCCAATGGCTTTGTGCCTGTTGCACCCATTCCTGGATCATGAGGCTCTGCTCAGAGTTATTCATGCCCTGATGACCTGTTTGCATGGACTATTGTAACGGACTTGCCATTGAGAAGCACCCTGGAAACTTCCTTTGGTGAAAATGCTCTATGTGGAGAAGACCAGGTCATTTGAGGGACATCCTCTTCCTGGTTACACCTACCTGTCACATTGAGCCTGGCAGGATGGGCATATTACAGGTCCTATATGCTAAAGAGTTCCATCAGATTGGGCAAGGAGGCAGGCTTTTCTTCCATAGAACCCACCCTTTGGAACACAGCTCCGCACACGGCAAGAACAACTTTTACTCTACAGCATGGGCAGTGCTAGCATTCAAATAATTTAATAACTGGTTCTCTGTCCTAATGACCAGCTGGGTAGGCATGGATGGGTGGGTATGTGAACTGGGTGGGCATAGACAAACTTGACATCACTCACATTGAGAGGCGCTTTGCTTCATCCAGCCTCTCGTGACCATGGGGATGTTGCAACATGGTTCCTTGTCATTAAAAGCTTATTTGTGGCAGCTACGGTTTGTTATTTAATTATTTCTTCAAAGCACTGATCCTTGCATCCTGGCTGGAAGAACTCCAACAAGGGAGTATTTCCTCCCAACAGCAGTGTAAAAAGCTTAAAACAACCCTTCCCCATAAGAAAGTCAAGCCCCTAATAAAGCAAAGCAAAGTACCAGCAAATGTAAAAAAAAAAAAAAAACTCTGGTGAAGCTCATAAGCAATCAATATCCTGTCTCAGTGCCTGGAGGATTTGGGGGATTTGGGGGCCTGCATAAACAGGATTCAGCAGAAAGCTGGAAAGGCTAAGTGGGTTTGGGTTTTAAGCCCTTCTGGATCTGGGATTCTGTCATATTTGGTACTGGGTGATGTTTCACTACCCCCAAACAGTTCCCCTGCATAATCTGGAGGTCCTTTTGGATTCACTACTCCTGCCCAATGGCTTTGTGCCTGTTGCACCCATTCCTGGATCATGAGGCTCTGCTCAGAGTTATTCATGCCCTGATGACCTGTTTGCATGGACTATTGTAACGGACTTGCCATTGAGAAGCACCCTGGAAACTTCCTTTGGTGAAAATGCTCTATGTGGAGAAGACCAGGTCATTTGAGGGACATCCTCTTCCTGGTTACACCTACCTGTCACATTGAGCCTGGCAGGATGGGCATATTACAGGTCCTATATGCTAAAGAGTTCCATCAGATTGGGCAAGGAGGCAGGCTTTTCTTCCATAGAACCCACCCTTTGGAACACAGCTCCGCACACGGCAAGAACAACTTTTACTCTACAGCATGGGCAGTGCTAGCATTCAAATAATTTAATAACTGGTTCTCTGTCCTAATGACCAGCTGGGTAGGCATGGATGGGTGGGTATGTGAACTGGGTGGGCATAGACAAACTTGACATCACTCACATTGAGAGGCGCTTTGCTTCATCCAGCCTCTCGTGACCATGGGGATGTTGCAACATGGTTCCTTGTCATTAAAAGCTTATTTGTGGCAGCTACGGTTTGTTATTTAATTATTTCTTCAAAGCACTGATCCTTGCATCCTGGCTGGAAGAACTCCAACAAGGGAGTATTTCCTCCCAACAGCAGTGTAAAAAGCTTAAAACAACCCTTCCCCATAAGAAAGTCAAGCCCCTAATAAAGCAAAGCAAAGTACCAGCAAATGTAAAAAAAAAAAAAAAACTCTGGTGAAGCTCAGAGGGCAGTAAGTTTGGGCATACTGCCAAGAACATTTAGCTGTTATAATGTAATAAGTGTTAAACAAGAGGCAGTTTCTGTAAGCAGGTCAATAAAGATTAGGCTAGAAACACCACCAGAATGCTTCCTTCCTGCCTTCCTTACAGGATTAGCCCTGCAAAGTAGAGAAAAATAAAAGGAGATTTCTTCCAACAACCGGTTCTCCAAACTGCTCAGAAAATTAACAAATGGTTCTAGTGAATAGTGCGATCTGGTTGAATCCCATCGCTGAGCAGAGGTTTCAAACTTGATTTAATTGGTGCCCTAAAGGTGCTTGTTTTTTCCCCAAAAAGCAACTAGAATTTCTGGTTTGTCTTTGAAAACATTTCACTTCTCATCCAAGAAGCTTCTTTACCTCTTTATAGTGCTGGACAGGGCTGGCCACAAGAACATTTATAGGGCTGCTGGGATGCATTGGTATGATTGCTTACACTTATTAGGGTACAATTGATTGTCATGTGCCATCATGGCCCATTAGCACTCATTGGTACGAGCCATTGCACAAGTCAAACTCTATTTTGTTGCAAGCGCTCAAGTTCATGTAGGCCAAATACCCAACTTTACCTTGACTCTTAAATCCATCTGGTCTCTAGATTAGCATGCCTCTCTCTCTTTCCCTTTCATTCTCTCTCTCTTTTTCCCTTTCATTCTCTCTTTTTCCCTATTCCTTAGTACCCTCATTTGAATCCTGGGAGCAACACTGCAGAGAAGCAGCTTTGGCAGCAAAAACAGCAGAATATCATCTGGAGAGAAAAATCTTCCTACCAGGCTGCAGCCATCTTGGGGAACAATGTTTTTCCCCTTCTGATGCACAAAAATAATATAACGCTAAGCAGGCAAGACACTTGCTGTTTCTTGCAATTATCAGAAGAACAGTAATTCTTAAAGTATCCCCCATGGATCTAAACAACATTCTGCCATAGGGAGCAGGCCATGCCCCTTGCCTTGCCTTGCCTTGCAAAGAGCTAACACCTGAATTTGGTAAGACTCAGCTGGCCTTAACTTTCTTTTTGGTCACAGCCCAAACACATATATGGGGGTATCATGGTTGATATCAACCTGCTACAAAGCCATCCAGGTGGAACAACCTCACTATATTGTCCTAAAACTCCAGGGAGATTTCAAGTGCTGCCTGCAATTCAGCTTTTGCACAGCAGATCTAAGAGGAAAAATCATAAGAATGACTGGGTTGCCTCTTACGCTGCTTCTGCTGCTTTTCTGGCTCCTGCCTCCAACTTCTGCTAAGAGGATGCAAACTGTATGTGTGTTGACAAGGTCTTTGCAGATTCCGGAGGTTCATTACAGGCCCGGAGATCTCATTATTGGTGGGAGCTTGCCCCTGAAAAACATTGTTTTTTTCTTCAGTGGAATGGGCTTTTTTAGAGACCCATCCCAGAATCGTTTACCAACTGAGTAAGTTTCACCTGGAGGGGAAAGATGTACATAATTGTCTCTTTCTTTTGGATTCGGGGATTCTTTTTAGAAGTAGTGGTCTTCCTAATATTTCCAATGTCCTAGTGTAGTTCAAAGCTCTACTAGCATATGCAAGCTTTCCTGTAATGTTTCCCAATGTTTTTCTTACTATAGAGTCATGTCCAAGAATTACCAGCAATTCCTGGCCTTGGTGTTCGCAATCAGAGAAGTCAACAAAGATTTGGGTCTCCTTCCAAACATCACACTCGGCTTCCACATCTATGACAACCACAAGATTGAGAGGAGAATTTCAATAATCAGCCTCTCCCTGCTCTCCACAAGAGGCCAAATGGTTCCAGGTTATAAATGTGACAGGCAGGACACTCTGCTGTCTGTCATTGGAGGTCTTAACCCCAAATGCTCAAGCCAAATGGCCTCCATCTTCAGCATCTTCAAGGTCCCACAGGTAAGGGGGCTTCTTTAGATAAAGTTATGAAGTCAACAGATAACACAAATGCACATAGAAGTCAAAGATGAAATGAACAGTATTTGGGGGGACATACCAAGAGAAATTGATTTATAGAATGCATGCCATAGGGGTCAAGGTATGTATTTTTATATAACCCCAAAGAAATAAAGGATGAGATAATTCTGAAATGCTCTAATTGCCAAGAGGAATTCCTTCCTAACTTATTATTCAAAAAATGTATCCACATCTTGGTGCAGTTTATATTCTGTATCAGACTGATGGCAATTTATTCCATTGCCTTCTCTCTTCTCACCGCCAGATAACATGAATAGAATAGAGCTGGAAAGGACCTTGGAGGTCTTCTAGCCCAGCCCACTTCTCAATCAGGAGAACCTATACTATTTCAGATAAGTGACTGTCTACTCTCTTCTTAAAAGCCTCCAGTGATGGAGTACCCACAACTTCTGAAGGCAAGCTGTTCCACTGTCCTCACAGTTAGGAAGTTTCTCCTTAATTACCCTAAACCTATGGTCACAAGCCACAGTCATCCCCATCTTCAAAAAGGGAGACCCCAGCCTAGTTGAAAATTACAAGACCAATCTCCTTATGCTGCATCACTTGTAAAGTCATGGAATCAATTATTAACCAATCCATCATCCTCCACTTAGAGACAAACAACCTACTCTCCAATAAACAATTTGGTTTCAGAAAAAAAAGTATCCTGTAATCTGCAACTCTTACACTGCAAAAACATATGGACTACACAACTCAATCAGGGCAAAACAATAGATGCAATCTACATAGACTTCTGTAAAGCCTTTGATTCAGTGGTACACGACAAACTACTCCTAAAACTAAAATCTTATGGTATCTCTGGACAACTGCATAACTGGATAGAAGCATTCCTGTCAAGCAGACAACAAATGGTCAAAATTGGGAGTGTCCTATCAAATTCTGAACCTGTCAATAGTGGTGTCCCCCAAGGCAGTGTTCTAGGACTAACCCTCTTCATACTCTGCATAAATGACCTCTGTGATCATATTAAGAGCAACTGCATTCTCTTCGCTGATGATGTAAAGCTGTTCAATACCACAGACAATACTGCTACCCTTCAAAAAGATCTTGACTATGTATCAGAATGGTCAAACAAATGGCAACTTAAAATCTCAACAAATATATGCTCTGTTCTACATATTGGCAAAAAAAAATCAGAAAATAAAATATAAGCTGAATAGTCAATACCTTGTTGTTTTTTAATAAATTTTATTCACTTTTTCACATTAAAAACAAAAATCTCTTTTTAGTGGACAACATATTTCCACCTCTACATACAAATATGACAGCAATTATACATTCATATATGCATACTTAATTCTATTATTACCTTTTCCATTCCAAATTTTCAGTAAGGAGAGAAACAAATACATTAATTCTAGCCTCTTTCATTAATCTCAATCGAGACAACTTTTTGTTTCATTTCAATTATTTCAAATATAATCCTTTAATAATTATTTTAATAATAAAGATAAACAATATGTGTTTGCCTAATAATAATAATAATAATAATAATAATAATAATAATAATAATAATAATAATAATAATAACAATAACAATAACAATAATAATAAAAAGTTACCAATGTCTCTCCTTGCTTTTAATAGTCTATGTTAACTTATTAATTTAGTTGGTTCTTTAGTCTGTCATATTCCCTTTCCATCACACATTCTTTTTATAAATTCTAGATTAATACAAATTTTAACACTAAAAAAAACAAAACAAGTATAGGTTTCCCCCCTTTTACTGCTTTGAGTGTGACACCTCAATGATTAAAATATACCTTTATTCCCTCATCTTGATTCCCAATAAACCATTATTTTTAAGAAGTTACAATAATAATCATTACATCTTTTCATTTGGATTCCGCAGCATATTTCCCCCCCCCCTTGATTTTTAATAAGAGTTATCAGTCTCTATATTACCCTATTTTCTAAATATTTTTAATTGGAGAAATATTCTTATTACCCCTTGTCACCCTGCAGAATCCCCTTTTTAATTCATCAACCATTATCTCTGAAAAAACAATTTCTTTTCAACATTTTACTATTTCCGTATTTCTTTATTTCATGCACCTGTTTCTTACTGCTTCTCCTCCCCCTCTTTTCCCCATATCTTTTCTCATTCCAATTGATATCCCTCTCTTTCTTAATATCTTCCTTTCCCTTTTCCTGCTGGGTCTTTCTGCCTTTCCTGACTTCACAGGTATTCTCCCTTTTGATTGCCTTCTTAAATCTCAACTTTTTATCCTTCCTTTTTTCCCCACTTCTTTGTAGTGTTCTTTGTGTTAATTGTCTATTTAAAATGTCTTCTCCTTGAGTCGACTCCTCCTCCTCTGAAGCTCTTTCTTCTTGTTCTTCAATCGCCATTTCCATTTTTTCTCACACAGAGCAAAGTGATTCTCCTCTTTCCTGTAGTAATTCTCTCATATTTTTAAGTTCCATTTTTAATTCCCGAAGAGATATCATCATTACACTTATATTTTATTATTGTTAAAGTCCACACAAAAAAAAAACACTTTTACTTTCCTTCTTTCTTCTTTCAATTATCTAAAGTTTTCAGTTATTCCAGCCCAGGGTCTATACCAAAAACATCAATCAATCCCACAGTCAGTCTTTCCTTGCTTTTTCCTTTATTCTGGTTCTGCTTTCACTTTATAAGATTCTTACTTTGTTTCAATATTTCTTTAATGTTATATCCACACAAGTTCATTCAGAAACAGGATGCTTTCCGTTTTGTTTGAGCTCAAGTTTTTGTCAAAAGGTGGCACTCTCCATTATACAAAGTCTTCACCTTTCCCCCCTATTTTTTTATTTAGGGTTTTTCGAACCTCAATATTCCAGCACAAGCCAGTCTCCAATTTGTAAACTTTATTATTATTATTTTTTGGCAATCTTAAGTCCAGCTTTATTTTATGCCTGTTTATTCCCAAAATATTTTAGTCCAATTTAGTTAAATCTTTAGTTCCAACTTCTTCCTTTCCCGGTTCGAAGCCCCGCTTAGCTGTCAAAAATATTTTCTTATTTTTTTTCCTGTCCCTTGGTAATTTCGCTGCTCACTTTTCTTTTCTTAAAAATTCCATGTTACCTTAATCCTGGGGTACTTTTGTTTAGTTGTATTACCCAGTTGTCCCGGTTCAGATGTTATCCACCTCTTTCTTCCCTCCTGCACAAATCTTAATCCAGCTGAGTCCTCCTCTTTGGGGTGGCCATTTTAAACCACCGCTGCAGTCGTCTTTGGGGGGGAAAAGACCAAGCACAGGGGGGGAGATGCAGCTCCCCTCAACCTGGCTTGCGGCTTCCCCTTACTCTGCCACCCCTCCAAGGCATCTTCAGCCCCTAATCATAATGATCAGGGATCTCCAACAAAAGAGCACAGACCATAGCCGCAGAGAGTCATGATCTACGGTCCGTTGGCGAGGAGGCTCCACCTTCTTTTTCCACCAAGACCTTTTCCATCAAGACCCCTTTCCTAAGAGGTCTGTAGGGGGCATGCATAAGCGCACCAATGTGTCTACCGTTCTTGTCCTATTGTTTCTTTATTTTTCTTATATGTACCCATTTCATGTATTCATAACTATGTATACACTTATATCTGTTATCTTGTAAGCAATTGATAAATCAAAATAAATAAATAAAATAATAAATAAATAAATAAATAATTCCAGGTTGCTTCTCTCGTTGGGTAACTGTGTGCAACATGTGTAACTGGTAGCTCTTCCTGAGAGGAGGTTTAAGCTTGCCAAGTGAGTTAGCTATATTGGTGGGGCAACATACAACATACAGCTTGCCTTCGGATGTTGTGGGAGCTTCATCACTTGAGACTTTAAAGAAGAGATTGGACTGCCATTTGTCCGAAATGATGTAGGGTCTCCCGCTTGAGCGGGGGGGGGGTTGGACTAGATGACCTACAAGATCCCATCCAACTCTGTTAATCTAAATATCTAAATGGTGAACCTTAAAGTAAAGGCAACATTCATCTTTACTTTGTCTTTTAAAGAGGATTCTTACTTTCTTCAGCTCGGTGTTGGCTTTGAGTTCTCTCAGGGAGACAGAACAGCATATCCTTCCTTTCTCTGGATTAATGGTTTCTTCTCTTGTCTTCTGACATATTACAATCAGTCAAAATGTGTAACTGGTGGCTCTTCCTAAGAAGGGAAGAAGGTTAAACCTGCCACTCAGAGTGAGTCATCCTGACTGGTGGTGCAAAGCTACAAAGTGGTGACTCCTAAATTTGCCATAATACATTTTTTTTGTCTTTGAAAGAAGATTCTCACTTTCTCCAGCTTGGTGTTGGCTTTGAGTTCTCTCAGGGAGAGAGAAGGGTTTATCCTTCCTTCCTCCAGATTAATCCCAAGGAATCTCCTCAATATGTGGGTTTGGTCCAGCTGCTCCTGTATTTGCAGTGGAACTGGGTTGGGCTTCTGGCCCCTGAAGATGACATTGGAGAGCATTTCATCTCAACTATGATGCCAATGCTCAAGGAGAAGGAGATCTGCCTGGTCTTCACTGAAATGTTTAAATATGATTTACTTACTACTACAATGTTGAAAGTACTTCATAGTTTCAAAACCTGGTCTAAAGCTGAAGTGATCATTCTGTTTGGAGACTCCCGTATTATTACAGATTTAGTGCTGGTGATGAACGCTCATGAAGAATGGACAAAGTCATTGTTTTGCAAAGTTTGGATCTTAACTTCCCATTGGAAAGTAAGTGTGGTAGGATCTCAAAACATATTGAAATTTATAATACCCTTCCATGGGTCTCTGCATTTTAGAGAGTGCACCAGTGATACATTAGCATTCACCCATTTCCTCCTGTCTTTAGACCCTTTCAATCCACAAGGGGATATTTTTCTGCCACAATGGTGGCAAAGGGTCTTTGATTGCAAGATCTACAAACCAGAAACATTCCCTCAAAAAGGTCAAAAACAGTGTACAGGAAAGGAGAATTTACAGAATCTGCCGAATTACATTTTTGAAAGAAGCATGACAGGTGAAAGTTACAACATCTACAATGCCGTTCATGCTCTGGGACATGCATTACACACAATGTATGGATCACGAGTGCGACCAGACATAATGAGGCTTGGAAAGAGGATCTCAACTATCCAATCATGGCAGGTAAACTATAACTTTTTAACTGGTCTTGTCAAACTCCTCATACAAATTTCTTGAACTACTGATTAAATATCTGTATACTACAATACAAATACTCTTAGTACAGATTAAAACATCAATTATTTAAAAACTATAATATGAATAGTGTAGAATGGAATATAGAATAGAATAGAACAGAAGGGAATGGAATGGAATGGAGTGGAATAGGAATAGGAATAGGAACAGGAACAGGAATGGAGAAGAGAAGAGAAGAGAAGAGAAGAGAAGAGAAGAGAAGAGAAGAGAAGAGAAGAGAAGAGAAGAGTTGGAAGGGACCTTGAAGATCTTCTAGTCCAACCCTTTGCTCAAGCAGGAGACCTCCACCATTCCAGACAAGTGGTTGTCCAGTCTCTTCTCAAAATCCTCCAGTGATGGAGGACCCAAAACCTATGAAGCCATTCCACTGGTTACTTGTTCTCATTGTCAGGAAATTTCTCCTTAGTTCTAGCTTGCTTCTCTCCTTGATTAGTTTTCATCCATTGCTTCTTGTCCTTCCCTCACAAAGCAAGGGACGGAACAAGAAGAATTAAGAACATTGTTTGTATGAAAAGGGTTAGAAGAAGAAAAAGAAAAATAAACCAAAACATTTCTCCATAAGATCCATAGAGGAAAGGTTTTCCTAAAACGTCCTGAAAAGTCTTTAATGGTTTTATTTTATTTTTATTTATTTGATTTGTCAATCACTTACAAGATAAATATATAAGTATAAACATGAGTAAGAATACAGGAAATGGGGACAAAAAGACAGGGACTGTAGGCATGATTGTGCATTTATGCACGCCCCTTAGGAATGAGGTGAGGTCAATAGTGGATAGTTTAAGGTTAAAGGAGTGAGGGTTAGAGGATGTAACAACAGAATCAGGTAGTGCATTCCAAAGTGGACATTCCAGAGGGGAAGTTGTCAGCTCACAGCAAAATGAAAATCTGGGTGTAGTTCTTGAAGATGTTTCAAGAAATCAGTTGAAGCCCTACTGAATCCAAATACAATGAACCATGGGAGTTGCTGCTTCAAAATAACATCCCAAAGCAAAGCAAACTCCACCAAACACAGGCATTTTCTTGTAATGTTCCCATACAAAAGAAATTTTTGTAGTTCCTGGTCTTGATGTTTGCAGTCACTGAAATCAACAAGGTTTTACTACTGTTTCTGAAAATCACCTTTGGCTTCCACATTGATGACAATTGCCATCCACTGGTTAATTTTTCTGTTAACTAGAATTGAAGAGGCTATGATACAATGCCTAGTAATAAAGTGAAACTTTTGTAGTGGTGCGGAAGTAGACAAATATTTGGTGTTACTTTTGATTGACCAGATCTCCACCAATGGAACTCCTTTAGTTTCTCAGACATACACTCAACTCCTAGGATATTACTTAACAAATGTTTATCAAAGCCATAATCTCTCATGTATGGCTTCCAGTCAATTTCTCCAATTTCTGACTTACATGTTTCAGATTCTTTACTATTTGAGGAATGTTCAATTTAACAATAGTGCTGGAGATGAAGTCTCATTCTCAGAAAATGGACTGGGTTCTACTTGCTTTGATCTTCTCAATTGGGTGTTTCTCCCCAATCAATCTTTTGTCCCCACAAAAGTTGGGAAAATAGACCTTGGGGCTCCCCCAGGTGAAGATTTCACCATTAACTCTAATGCAATCATCTGGGCAACAAAGGTGAGCTTGAAAAGAAATGTTTTAAGCTCAGGTACGTGGTGGCTCAGTAGCTAAGATGCTGAGCTTGTCGATCAGGATGGTCGGCAGTTCAGTGGTTCGAATCCCTAGCGCCATGTAATGGAGTGAGCTCCTGTTACTTGTCCCTGCTTCTGCCAACTTAGCAGTTTGAAAACATGTAAAAATGCAAATAGAAAAATAGGAATCACTTTGATGGGAAGGTCACAGCGTTCCAAGTGCCTTTGGTATTTAGTCACGCTAGCCAAATGACCACAGAGACGTCTTCGGACAGCATTGGCTCTTCAGCTTTGTAACAGAGATGAGCACTGTCCCCTAGAGCCAGAAATGACTAGCATGCATGTGCAAGAGGAACCTTTACCTTTACCTAAAGATTCATTCTCTGCAACAGATGCAGAACATTGAAAAATGGTCATTTGAGTCAGGAAATATGGTAGCCATTTGTTGGAGAAACTGCTTTTGCATGTAGCACATTTGAGGTCTAATTTGTGTCAACCCATAAAGGGTTTGGATTGTGAAGAACTGCTTGAAACCCAGGATGCAGTTAGGAGGTGCAGCAATGACTTCTTGTTCAGTTGCATCATCATTACTTTTGTTTTAGAAATCCTGTAGCTCAGTGTCACAAGCCTTTTACTGCAGGTCAATGTCTCACTTTCAACCTCTAGTATCCAATGGTGGGCAGGAGTGCCACTGGCCTGAATCCCTCAGGAGCTGCTCCTGGTTTCTGTGGACAGTGTTGAACCATGCCATTTGATGACATTTTTGTTAAGGTATTGGATATTTAATAGCTGACCAGCTGTTGTAAGGCTGCTGTAAATGTTGATACAATAAGAATGTGTCAGCAGGGTATTACCGCTTTAAGATGAGGATGGGTCAGCAGAGATATTGCCATTTTAAGAAGCTGTCTATATAAAGGTGGCCATGAGAGGGCATCTCTCTCTCTCTCTCCTTGTGTTCTATTTCCATTGTAGTTCTCCATGCAGAGTAACGAAGACTGATTACTTGCCTGGTATGTGCCTACCACATATACGTATGTATATAGCAGTCTTGAATACAAACCACTATTAAAAGACAAAGCTTCTGTGCACTGTTTTGTGCTCCTGGGTTGTCTCACAATAATAGTCATGCTGCAAACACTCTGACATAGAACTATAGAAATATGGAATGGAAATAGGAAGGTGGAAAGGAATTAATGAAGAATGTTCATTGCTTACTTCATCTCAAGTATGTTAAGAGTATTGCAGCATAAATTCAGTGCCAGAAAAGTAAACACAGGTGGCTGAGGCATCATTAAACTTCTTTATAAACATATAAAGTTAATTTCACAATACCAATTGTAGATTTTGCCAACATGGAGCAAACAGAAGCATACATGTTACAAGTTCAGAGCAGAACAGCAACTCAGGAGCTCAGAAACAGACATAAGTTTCATTTTTGTTCAGCAGGCAAGCAAGACACACAGCAGAGGAGAGAAGCAGTTTCATCTTCAATAGACAGACTTAGAGTTTAACATAGCTTCTGTGCTGCAGAGCTTAATATACAGCCATGCCTAGTCTACTTCTAGTTTCAGTTTCCAAACCATCCTCATTGGCTGACTTAATTGCTATGCCTATTCATTGGCTGACCTTGTTACCATGCTCTATTCCAGTTCATGAATATACTCTGACAAAGTATTTCTCTTTTCTGTCTTAGAAGATGCCATTTGCCCGGTGTGGCATGAAGAGATGCCAGGCAGGAGAGAGGCGAAGCATTCCAGAGGGCAAGCAGGTTTGCTGCTACCAATGTGACACTTGTCCAGAAGGGACCACTTCTAATCAGACAGGTACAGCAGATTTTAAACGTAGATCTTTCAGGATCAAGGAAGCCAATCGATACATCAAAATATTTTTTGTTATTTTTCTCTGTTTTGATGAGATTGGCTTGTACTCATAATCTTTAGAAAAATCTTTCAGATAATCTTGTTAGATAAAGGAAGGAAGGGGGGGAAAACAGGAAAACTAAGGCAGTGATAATGTACAAAATAGCAACATTCATGGCTAACTGATCTATTTTCTCTGGGTTTCAGTATAAAGTAGGGGGGAAAACAAGCCGCAATCTTTATTTATTTATTTGATTTGTCAATCACTTATAAGATAACAGGTATAAGTATAAACATAGTTTTGAATACATGAGATGGATATGTATAAGAAAAATAAAAAGAAACAATAGGACGGCAGGCATGATTGGTGTGCTTATGCATGCCCCCCTACAGGCCTCTTAGGAAAGGGATGAGGTCAATAGTAGACAGTCTAAGGTTAAAGTTTTTGGGGTTTGGGAAAAAAACACAGAGTCAGGTAGAGTATTCCAGACATTGACCACTCTGTTGCTGAAGTCGTATTTCCTGCAATCAAGTTTGGTGTGATTAACATTGAGTTTGTATCTATTGTGTGCTCTTTTATTGTTATGGTTGAAGCTGAAGTATTTATTTACAGGTAGGACTTCTAGGGAAAGCCACAATACTTATGGAAGCATCCAGTGAATGGATAGATGGAATGAACAAATCTTTGTCTCTGGTTAACCTATCCTCAAGATCATTATGAATGAATGATGATTTGCTTTTTCGTGTGTGTGTGTGTGTGTGTGTGTGTGTGTGTTTCAATTTTTATCCATTTTTCCATATAAATTCACAATAACAGTATGAAGTTTAACTAAGTGTCATTCATATTAATCCAGTTTACGCTAACACTGTTAATAATATCAAATTAATCAGATTTATATACTCTGATATACATAGGCAAAAAAGGCCTAGTTCCTCATCTTCATCTTCAACTTAATCTGTGTCTTCCTTATTCAATCTAAACATTTATCTATTATATCTAAACAAATTTAATTAAATTCCATTCATATTGATCCAATTCATGCTAACATTATTAATCTGAAACATACATAAAAAAGAACTAGCATCTATAAACTTCTAATCTTTCTATTATTTTTATTCATTCTATAAACAATTTATGTTCCAATATTTTCCCTATCTAATTTTATTTCTGCATCTCTAACTTGTAATTAGGCTACTTTAATGTTGAGAGGGCAATTTCCTATCCATCATCTCTTCTTCTCTTTAACTCTTCAATTCTTATCCATTTTTTAATTCGCTTCCCACACTCCTCATCTTTATCTTCATCTATCTCTTTTTTGTTCACTCTAAACATTTCTTCCTGTACAATCTTATACTGCCAGTTTTCCCAATTATCTGCCCATGTCCCAATCTCCTTATCAAAGGTAACTTTCTATCTCTGCAGTTGTTGGTTTGTCTGTTTCAATTTCTTCAAATTTTCTGGCTTTATCAGCAGATTTGTCAATCCTATTTTTTGCTCCAATCCTTGCTTTATTTTTTGATATGGCCAGATGATTTGCTCTTTTTATTCCACATTAGTTGCCAAGTGGGCCCTTTCATCATCCCCTTTCTTGATTCACCACAGTAGAAGGGGGATAGTCATATCATATCTGTGGAAAGAATAATGCTCAGAGTAGGTGTCCCTGAAATCCTTACATAAATACTCTTGATTTCAGATGCAGCTCACTGTGAACCCTGCCCAGAAGACCAATATCCCAACAAAGACAAGGCCCAATGCATTGCCAAGAAGATCCACTTCCTTGCCTATCAAGATACCTTGGGATATATTTTAGTTTTTCTTGCTCTTTTCCTCTCAGTGATCACTTCTTCAGTCCTGGTGATTTTCTATAAACATCATGACACACCGATCGTCAAGGCCAACAACCGTGATCTCACCTACATCCTCCTAATCTCCCTTCTGCTCTGCTTCCTGTGCTCCTTCCTTTTCATTGGTCAACCAGGGAAGATCACTTGTCTCTTCCAACAATCTGCCTTTGCCATTCTCTTTGCCCTTGCAGTTTCCTCTGTGTTGTCAAAAACTGTCATGGTTGTTCTGGCCTTCGTGGCCACCAAGCCTGGGAACAAGACAAGGAAACTTTTAGGAAAACCACTGACCAACTCCATTGTCATAGCCTGTCCCTTGATCCAAGCAGTTTTTTGTGCCACCTGGCTGGGAACCTTCCCTCCATTTCCCAACTTGGACTTCCATTCCTTGTTTGGAGAGATTATCTTGGAATGTAAGGAAGGCTCGGCTTCAATGTTTTATGCTGTCCTCGCCTACCTGGGTTTTTTGGCCCTTGTCAGTTTCACAGTGGCATTTCCAGCCAGAAAATTGCCTGACAGCTTCAATGAAGCCAAGTTCATTACTTTCAGCATGCTGGTCTTTTGCAGTGTTTGGATCACCTTCCTCCCCACCTACTTGAGCACCAAAGGGAAGTCCATGGTGGCTGTAGAGATCTTCTCCATTTTGGCCTCTGGAGCTGCTCTCCTGGGTTGTATATTTTCCCCTAAATGCTATATTATCCTACTGGGACCTGATCTGAATTGCAGAGAAAATATGATAAGAAACAAGAGTCTGTAACTAATGCAGGAATAGGCCACATTTATATTTGTCTGTGGCATGTTTAGGATGTGATGATATTTCTAAACAATTATGAAATAATTCTCCAGTGTCTAAGGTTTCTATTTTTGAGCATGTATTAATCTTGCTGCAATTGTTGTATATAAGGCTTCCAGAATTTTATAGTTGCATATCCATTTGTGTTGGTAAAATCAGTTTTTGTATGAATGGAGCCATTCAGCTCACAGGGCCTGTGGTAATATTTATCAGATCATTCTCATAGAAGCACCTGAAATGTTATAGAAGAAAATAAAAGCTAACACTTTCCCTCTTTTCATAAATGTATAAATGTGAGCCATCTCTTTGTTGTGTACTTAATTAGCCTACTAGATCCTCAGGGGAACCCCAACCTCCCTATAGAACACACCTGGGTTCATAAGTCAACCAGGTGGAGCCAATATTGTGTACTCTACCTTCCCACATGACACCAGCAAGCTGAAAGGCATTCAGAGAACAAGCTTTCCACAGCAACATGCACATGCATGTTCAGGAGTCTGGCGTTTGCCCTAATTTAATCATGAGCCTCAAGCTAAATTTCAAAAGAAACCAAATGATTTATTAGGAGCAACATGATGAGTATTAACCTGCATGAAGCCAACTCTGAGACATGTAATTTACTATCACCTATGGCTCTGTTTCCCCTAACACGTCTAGGTGTGTCATATATCAGAGTCTCTAACAAACATGTTCATGGGCTGGGTGTCATCAATCATGCTCTTCAATGAAAGATCCAGTAGCCTAGGCTACAATCTCCTTAAGATAAGCATAGAATGTGCTTCTGGCCTTCATTACATTATGTGTCTGATAATAACACAGTTGAGAAAGTCCAGAAATATTTCACAAGAAGAGTTCTCCACTCCTCTACTCATTGCACAATATCGTATACCACCAGACTTGAAATTTTAGATCTAGACAACCTAGAACTACGCCGCCTTCAGTCCGATCTAAGTATAGTACATAAAACCATACATTGCAATGTCCTACCTGTCAATGAATATTTCAGCTTCAACCATAACAATACAAGAGCACACAATAGATACAAACTCAAGGTAAACCACACCAAACTTGATTACAGGAAATACGACTTCAGTAACACAGTGGTCAATGTCTGCAATGCTCTACCTGATTCTGTGGTTTCTTCCCCAAACCCCAAAAACTTTAACCTTAGACTGTCTATTATTGACCTCATCCCTTTCCTAAGAGGTCTGTAGGGGGCGTGCATAAGCGCACCAATGTGCCTACCATCCCTGTCCTATTGTTTCTTTTATTTTTCTTATATGTACCCATTTCATGTATTCATAACTATGTATATACTTATACCTGTTATCTTATAACCGCTTGACAAATAAATAAATAAATAATAAAATAAATAAATAAATAAATAAATCTGCCACACTGCAACCTCAGGCCTTCCCCTGCCCTTTCTAATATCAACTCAGTAACAGGTATAGGAATGATTTATGAGTAAACATCAGCTTGACTTGCACAAGAGGCAGGCCAGCTGGCACTTGCACACTTGTACACTGGCCTGCTGCTCATGCACATCGAGCTATGCATATACTTGCCTGCCCCACCACTTGTGCAAGGGCAACATGCATCCATGACTTTACATCATATATCAGTGCGGGTGGTGGGGGGATTAAGGAGGCTTCATAGCTTAAAAGCAGAATTCAGCTTCATGAAATAATTCTCTTCCTGACCTGTGGATGGAAGGATTAATTGTTGCTATAAATTTGTCCTGGTGCCATCCAGGTGGCATAGATGGTGTCTGATCTGCTAAAGTTCCAGTGAGATTTCAGGAGCAACCTTCAAATCAGTTTGTGCATAAACCTTGATTTCTGTCCTAGGAGAGAAGGTGATAAGAATGATCAGGCAGGAGTCATGCTAGGGTTGATGCTGATGTTTTTCTGGCTTCAATAATAAATTACTTATTCCATCTAAGTATGAGTGTTCACAGTTACCAGGATACAACTGATTGTCGTGTGTCACCATGCCCCATTATCACTCATACTTTCTGACCAAACTATGGCACAGGCCACCATGTATGCAGGGGCTCGGTTTGATGCAGGTCAAATAGTTAATTTCACTGTGACTCTCAAATCCATCTGCTCTGTGCATTACAAGAAGAGACACAAACATGTTTTCCATTCTGGTGCATGAAGTAAAGCTGTTACTAAATGGGTGGGATAATTGCTTTGCCTTGCAATTATCAGAAGAACGGTCATTCTTCATGTATCCCCAAAGGATTTCTAGACAGAAAAATCTTCCAAGGTGAAACATGCTTTTAAAAAATATCTCTGAGTTCTCCAGATGGTGGCAGGACATGTCACCTTAGGCCTTATAAATTGGTATTAATACTTCACATGAAACATTAGTACTTCAGTTCCTGGACACGGCAGTGGTCAATAACACATGCGTAAAGATGTATATGCACAATACTGGAAAAATGAAGAAACCTCTACAGATGGTAACATAATCAAAAAGATTCTGGAATTTGCAGAAATGGACAGGTAACCGTAAAAGTTCCCCTCACACATATGTGCTATTCATTCCTGGCTCTAGGGGAAGTGCTCATCTCCCTTACAAAGCCAAAGAACCAGCGCTGTCCAAAGACATCTCCGTGGTCATGTGGCCAGCATGACTAAATGCCGAAGGCACACAGAGCACGGTTACCTTCCCACCAAAGGTGTCCCTATTTTTCTACTTGCATTTTTTACATGCTTTCAAACTGCTAGGTTGGCAGAAGCTGGGATAAGTAACGGGAACTCACTCCATTACGCGGCGCTGGGGATTTGAACCACTGACCTGCTGACCTTTCTGATCGACAAGCTCAGCGTCTTAGCCACTGAGCCACTGCATCCCTTATCCAGAAATGGATAGGTTAACTCTAAAAATTAAAGAAAAAGAAGATTCAGAATATTTTATAACACGGGAACTTTTCTACAAATGGCTAGTTGGTAGATACAGAGGTTAGATGAGTGGATTTATGTGAACTATGGACTACATGAGAAAGAAAAACTGATTAGTAAATATTTTGATGGTTATACAATTGATGTCAATATGGAGGGTAGTATACTTTTTAATACTGATTGATATTATCTTATATATGTATGTACATGATTATAATGGTTATATGATGGACTTTGGACACCTAGAAAACACATTGTTCAATATAGAAATGGAATTTGTGATACAAAACAAGTGATCATGTGACTGGGGTGGGCGTGGCCATGTGGCCATGTGGCTGGCAACCCAAATTTAAGTGGTCCTCACTTAATGACCAGGTCCTTGCTTAGTGGCCAATTGCTTAGCAAGTGTTTTTTGCCAGTTTCCAAGGCCTGGCAAACCCTGGAGAGGGCAAGGCAAGGCGCGGGCAGCTACAGGGAAGACTATAGAGGGCTGGGTGAGGCCAACTCAACATCACTTCTTTGCCCTAATGACTAAGTATTAAAAAAGATATACCAAAACAAAAGGTAGTTTATTATGTTATGTCTTTAATGCTTAAATAATAAAAAGGTACACAAAACTATATTGTTACATTTTAAAATATTAATCAAAAACTATTGCATAATAAAACTTTACAAAAAACAATAAAATTTAAAGTACTCCCAAATTGCTTTTCTATTATCATCCCGAGTTTATTTATTTATTTATTTATTTATTTGATTTGCCAATTGTTTACAAGGGTTTGGGGAAGAAACTACAGAGTCGGGTAGAGTATTCCAGACATTGACCACTCTTTTGCTGAAGTCGTATTTCCTGCAATCAAGTTTGGTGCGGTTAACTTTGAGTTTGTATCTATTGTGTGCTCTTGTGTTGTTATGGTTGAAGCTGAAGTATTCATTGACAGGTAGGACATTGCAATGTATGATTTTATATACCATGCTTAAATCAGACCGAAGACGGCGTAATTCAAGGTTTTCTAGTTCTAGAATTTCAAGTCTGGTGGCATAAGGTATTCTACAACGAGTAGAGGAGTGGAGAACTCTTCTTGTGAAATATTTCTGGACTTTCTCAATTGTGCTAATATCAGATACGTAATGTGGGTTCCAGACTGATGAACTGTATTCGAGTATTGGTCTAGCAAATGTTTTGTATGCTCTGGTTAGTAGTGTGATATTACCAGAGAAAAAGCTACGTAGGATTAGGTTAACAACTCTTAATGCCTTTTTGGCTATGTAGTTGCAGTGGGCTCTAGCACTTAGATCATTAGAGGTGAGTATTCCAAGGTCCTTTACAGAGCTTGGGTCATCAACAAGATCTTGACTATTCAGCTTGTATTTTATTTTCTGATTTTTTTGCCAATATGTAAGACAGAGCATTTATTTGTTGAGATTTGAAGTTGCCATTTGTTTGACCATTCTGATACATAGTCAAGATCTTTTTGTAGGGTAGCAGTATTGTCTGTGGTATTGAACAGCTTTACATCATCAGCGAAAAGAACGCAATTGCTCTTAATATGATCACAGAGGTCATTTATGTAGAGTATGAAGAGAGTTGGTCCTAGAACACTGCCTTGGGGGACACCACTATTGACAGGTACAGAATTTGATAGGACGCTCCCAATTTTGACCATTTGTTGTCTGTTTGCCAGGAATGCTTCTATCCAGTTATTCAGTTGTCCAGAGATACCATAGGATTTTATTTTTAGGAGTAGTTTGTCGTGTACCACTGAATCAAAGGCTTTACAGAAGTCTATGTAGATTGCGTCTATTGCTTTGCCCTGGTCGAGTTGTGTCGTCCATATGTTTTTGCAGTGTAAGAGTTGCAGATTACAGGATAGTTTTTTTCTGAAACCAAATTGTTTATTGGAGAGTAGGTTGTTTGTCTCTAAGTGGAGGATGATGGATTGGTTAATAATTGATTCCATGACTTTACAGGTGACGCAGCATAAGGAGATTGGCCTGTAATTTTCAACTAGGCTTGGGTCTCCCTTTTTGAAGATGGGGATGACTGTGGCTTGTGACCATAGGTTAGGCAAGGAGCTGGTCCTGAAAGATTTTTCAAAGATTATGCTTAGAGGTTTGGCTATGGCAGTGGATAGCTTTTTTAAGAAGTAGGCACATATTCCATCCGGTCCAGTAGATAGAGATGGTTTTAGATTGCGTAGTGCTTTTTCAACATTGTCTTCTGTAAAATCGATATGTATTAGATCATTGTTGTTATCTGTGGTACGGCTAGGAAATACTGGGCATGATCCATTGCTGTTTACAAATACTGAGCCAAAGAATGTGTTAAAGATGTTGGCTTTAATGGTGTCATCGTTGCAGTCTTTACCATCAGGTCCTATCAAGGGTGGGATAGACCTTGAGTCTTTTAGTTTGTTGTTTACAAAATTGTAAAAAGCACGGGTGGAATTCGTGCTTAGAAGGTTTTCCTCTTGTTTAATGTGATAATTGATGAATTTTCTTGCGTTTAACACGAGCATCATCAGCTATGTGATGATGTGCCTGTAACCACTTCTTTACTATAGGAACAGAGTCCCATTCTTGAACAGGTAAGCCAATTAGACTGATGGTCAGGAGGTTTGTAATATTGGAAACTGTAAGGCGACTTCTGCTTTCTGAACATATTATGTTCATCTGCAAGAAACCCCTTTCCTCCTCTGCTGAACTGACTGCAATAGTTTAGGAAGTCCCACAAATTGATGATTTTGTATAAAATTTATATTTTTAAAGGTTTCTGAAGTAATTAATTCATCAACCTTATTTTCATATGAACCCTTTTCCTCTATAAGCATTTCAAATGATCTAATTCAGTGGTTCCCAAAGTGGGCAGTACCACCCCCTGGGGGGGGATGCCTTAAGGGGGCGCTAAGAGGCAAGGGGGCTGGCGGGGGGCGCTAAGAGGCAGCAAGGTGGCATTTGAGGCACTGGCCCCACAGGCTTACCCCATTGATTGTTGCACTGCTCCATAGCTGGCGCCTCAAATGTGGCAGCAGTGGCATGTTGGGAAAGTAGAGCAACGTGCCACTGCAGCTGAATTCAACATGCTGGCTCTGCAGGCTCATCCCATTGAGCCCCTTGCACCGCTCTGGTGCAACAGTCAATGGGGTGAGCCTGTGGTGCCAGCGCCTTGAACGCCCCTCTGCTGTCTCTTAGCGCTCCCAAGGGGGCTAGCAGAGGGGCATATGAGGTGCCAGCCCTGCAGGCTCACCCCATTGACTGTTGCACTGCTCTGGAGCTGGCACCTCGAATGTGGCAGCACGTTGGGAAAGTAAAGCAAAGCCACCGCCACTGCATTCGAGGCGCCGGCTCTGGAGCAGTACAACAGTCAATGGGGTGAGCCTGCATGGCCAGCGCCTCAAACGCCCCCTGCCATCTCTTAGTGCCCCTCTGCCAGCCCCCTTGGGGGTGCTAAGAGGCAGCAGGGGGGCATTTGAGGCACTGGTCCTGCAGGCTCACCCCATTGACTGTTGCACTGGAGTGGTGCAAGGGGCTCAATGGTGTGATCCTGAGGAGCCAGTGCATTGAACACAGCAGCGGAAGCATGTTGGGAAACTAGAGCAAAGCCAGAGAGGCTTTGCTCTACTTTCCCAAAGTGCCGCCCCTGTCGCATTCTGTCTGTCTGTCTGTCTGTCCATCCGTCCGTCCGTCCAGCCATCCATCCATCCATCCAAAAGATCTGCCTGCCTGCCTGCCTGCTTACCTGCCTACCTACTTATCTATCAATCTACCTACCTACCTACCTATCTATTCATACATCCGTCCAAAAGGTCCGTCTGTCTGTCTTCCTGCCTGCTTGCCTGCCTGCCTGCCTACCTACCTATCCATACATTCATCCAAAAGGTCTTCCTGCCTGCCTGCCTGCCTACCTATCTACCAATCTATCTATCTACCTACATTTCTACCTACCTACCTGTCTCTCTCTGTCTCTCTGTCTCTCTGTCTCCATCCATCTATCCATATTCAAAGTGCTGGCCCCGCAGGCACATCGGGAAAGTAGAGCAAAGCCAGTCTGGGAGGGAGAGAGGGAGGGAGGGAGAGAGGGGGAGAGAGAGAGAGATACTACCAAAAAAAGATAATACCGTGTTTCTCCAACAATGCGGCCTCTCCCAATAGGAAGTCCCAGCATGTTTTATAGGCATAAAATGAAATTAAGCCCCTCCCCCCAAATTAAGGCCTATATTAAACATGAGAAATGGGGGGGGATGGCAGGGGGGTCTTGCCGTTAGGAAGTACTTTTGTTGCATACCCAGATATGGTGCTGTCTGCATTGACCTCGGCATTGGTGGGGCACTTAGTATCGGGAGACCTTCCACCACCGTTGCTTTCCCTTCTCCCCATGCTGCTGCGGCATTTAGAGCAACACCACAGCATTTAGCGTGGCCACGCAGCATTTGGCGCAGCCATGCGCAGCCAGCCAGGGTTCCTCCCTGAAACCGGAGCCCGCCGGAGACATTGGGCTTCAGGCGCTCCTGTTGCAGCCTTCCCAGGCATCGTTCAAAGGCAAAGCCCATTCTTTTAAAAATAATGCCCTACTACAACAAATCCTCCCCTGCCCAAGAGGGCAGCCCAACCCCACGTGGGGAGGTGAATCTCCTGGGGCTGCAGCGCAGGATCGGCCCACCCCAGGAGAAGTGCCCAGCTGCCATCCCTGCCTGGTGCTGGGCAGAGCACAAAAAGCTTTGCCTGGGGCGCCCAGCGCAGCTGACAGGCAGGCCCTCCTGCCCAGCAGTGGAGCTCTCACCAAGGCAGCGAGCGCCTCCCCACTGGGCCCTCCGCTCATCCCACCAGGGCCACAATGGAGCCGGGTGGGCTGGGCAGAGCTGGGAAAGCGAGCCGCGGGTGCGCACCTGCATGCCAAGTGAAAGAGATGGGCCAATCCGAGCTTGGCTTCCCAAGTCCCTCCAGCCTGAATCCAAAGGGGCCACTGGGAGAGGCTTCCCAAGGCAGTGATAGTGCCCACCCATCTGCGGACAGGGAGGCGAGGTGACAACAGTGCTGCTTCCCTGACCGGCGGGTCCGGCGGAGAGAGCCCGAAGCCACCCGTCCTTTCCACCCCTCGTCCAGCCTGTCCCCATCTCCACGGATCTCCAAACACATGGGCAGCTCCAAACGCTGCAGCGGGCAGAGGCGCTCACTCGGCAGGGCTCAGCTTGGAGGAGGATGCAGCGTGGGCCGTCGCCTTGCCTCCCTGTCCACGGATGGGTGGTCGCTATCATAATAAGGCCCGGCCTTATTTTGTGAGAAACACGGTAGTACAAAATCATCTAAGAAGTTAGATTATGAATGGAATTGATAGGCACATTCACAGCGCAATACTGAATTCTTTTTCTGAAATTTATTCCTCAGTTTAAAAAACTGAAATATATGAATTCAGTATCGGGCACTGCCAATGTAGCTATTCAAGAGGATAACAAAGGTTAGCAAAAATGGTAAAGCAACATATAGATTTAAATTTTAAAACCAGAAATATTTCTGTTGGTACCCACATAAATAAAGGGGGTACAATACATATTTAATGTTACACGTGTTAACAGCGACTAGAATTATGTTTGCACAACAGTGGAAAAAATGAAGAGATCCCCATAGATGAAAATGAAATTAAAAAATTACAACGTGCAGAAATGGGTAGAGATAAGAGGTAGAAATTAGGCAGAGAATGATCATTGCTATGTATGAATTAAATATAGAAGGTTGATAATTGTTAAAATGCTGATATAATTAACAAAATTAGAAATAAGCCAATACAAAGAAATTTAAATAATTTTTCTGTTACATTGCTGTACTTATTGATATTTGTTTCTGCTTTGCTTTTTCATTTATGAAATGTTTTATAATACTTTATAATATAATAGAATTACAAAGGTAAGGTAAAGTAAGGATATATTGTTATAGAATAGATTGGTGATAATGAAATAAACATTATAAAGTAGATTAAGTAAAAATGGTGATTTGTTCGCATAAAATGATGTAATATTAGTAAAGTCTAGTAAGTAATTAATGAAAGTAATAATAATAATAATAATAATAATAATAATAATAATAATAATAATAATAATAATAATAATAATATATATATATATATATATATATATATATATATATATATATATATATGTGTGTGTGTGTGTGTGTGTGTGTGTGTGTGTGTGTGTGTGTGTGGATCTTTGGTTATTCGGGTTTTCTCCCGCGTAAGATTGGAAGTATCTAGGCAACGTTTCGATGAAGTCTCATTCATCATCTTCAGGCTTCTGTCTTCAGCTCTGTGCTTCTCAGAGTGATGTGAGCTTGCAGCTGCTTCTTCCTTTTAACTGCTAGTGGGGTGTGACTTGATTGGTTGGGGGCTTGGCTGTGTTCTGATTGGGTGGGGGTGTGTTCTCATTGGTTGGGGTTTGGCTGTGTTCTGATTGGTTGGGGGTTGGCCATGTTCTGATTGGCTGGAGGTGTGTTCTGTTCAGGTGGGGGCTTGGTTGTGCTCAGGTTGGTCTTAGTTACTGGGGGATTTGAGCTGGTGAGCTGTGATCTTGCTGTTTGGCTTCGAGTTCGTGGTCGTGCTGCATCTTCATGGTGGGGATCAGTTCGCTTCATGTATGGCTCAGGGGGGGTTGAACTGGGTAGTGATGCAGCTGCAGTGCGGCTTCTGGTCTGTGGTCGTGTCTCATCTTCTGTGTGGGTGTGAGTCTGCTTTTTACGTGGAAGTGTGGTGGTGGCATCTTGTGTGGCCCTCGTGGGTGTGGGTCTGGTGTCATTCATCATGTTAGGTACTCGTCTGTTCATGAGGGCGGGTTTCCAAATGGCTGGTAAGCGGGAGGTGTCATCTCTTTTATTCATGCTGTGTGGGCGTTTTTCTATCTCTATGGCTTCTCTGATTATTCTGTTGTTGAAGTGTTCGGTTTTGGCGATAGTTCTGGTATTTTTTAAAGTCAATCTCATGTCCTGTGGCTTTGAGGTGTTGGACCAGGGAAGAGGTCGGTTCTTCTTTTTTGATTGAGTTCTTATGTTCTTCAACGCGTGCACTTATTCTCCTGTTAGTTTGTCCAATGTATGTGGTGGGGCAGGCGGTGCAAGGGATTTCATATACTCCTTGGTTTTCTAACTCGATTTTGTCTTTAGGGTTTCTTAGGATGGTGGATATTTTTCTGTTTGTGCAGAATGCTGTTTTAATGTTGTGTTTTTGGAGGATCTTGCTGATTTTGTCTGTAGTGCCTTTTATATATGGGAGGAGGGCTTTGCCGTTCTCTTGTTCTCTGTCTTGGATTTTGGTTGGGGTTTCTTTTTGGATTAGGTGGGTAATCTTCTTTCTTTGGAATCCATTGGCTGTTAGTACGTTGGTGAGAGTGTTTAGTTCGGTTTTTGGTGTTGTTCATCAGCTAGGCATTTTGTTCTGGAGATGAGTGTCTCAGCTACGGAATTGATCTGTGCTGGGTGGTGGTGTGAGAGTGCATGTAGATAGCGGTTTGTATGTGTTTTCTTCTGGTAGATGGTGTGTCCTAAAGAGCCATTGGGTTTTTTGTATACCAAGACATCTAGGAAGGGAAGTTGATTATTAGCTTCTGTTTCCATGGTGAATTGTATTTTGGGGTGTAGGCTGTTGAGGTGTGTGAGGAAGTTGTTCAGTTTTTCTTTCCCGTGTGGCCAGATTATGAAGGTGTCATCTACGTATCTGAGCCAGAGTTTGGGTTTGTGATCATATTTTTCTAGAGCTTGTGTTTCAAAGTGTTCCATGTAGAGGTTTGCGATGACAGGTGAGAGGGGTGATCCCATGGGTGCTCCTTCTATTTGTTTGTATTTTTGTCCGTTGTAGGTGAAGTATGTATTGGATAGACAGTGGTTGGTCAGATCTAGGATGTGCTGGGGGGGGGGGTTGTATTTGTTTTGGATGGCTGTCAAGACTTCTTTTATTGGCACTTGGGTGAAGAGGGATATGACATCGAAGCTCACTAGTAGGTCGCTGGGTTGTAAGTTTTGTTTCTTTATGATCTCGATGAACTGGAATGAGTTTCTTACATGTGAGTTGATGGATTCTGCATAGGGCTGTAGTTGTTTGGCGAGAAATTTGGCTAGGTTTTGTAGAGGTGAGCCTATGGAGCTGACTATTGGTCTAAGTGGAATTCCTTCTTTGTGTATCTTGGGGAGACCATAAAGCTTCAGGCATCTGGATGATTTCTCTCTGGGTATGATTCTTTGCTGGATTTCTTCACTGATGGGAGAGGCTTTTATTTTGGATCTGGTGGTTTTTTCTAGGTAGGTGGTGGGGTCTGTCTTTAGGGGTTTGTATGTGGGGTCTAGGAGTAGGTTGGTTAACTTGGTTTGGTAGTCAGATGTGTTCATAACCACTGTCGCGTTGCCCTTGTCTGCTGGTAGGATTATTACGCTGGTGTCTTCTTTCAGGTTACGTAGTGCAGATTGTTCTTCTTTGGATAAGTTGCTTTTGGGTGGTTTGCTAGTGCAGAGGATGTTGGTGATTTCGAGTCTGATTCTATTAGCATCATCAGGGTTGGTTTTGGTCAGGCTGGTTTCAACTCCGCATATGATGGTTTCTGTGGGGATGTGTTTGGGAGCGACAGCAAAGTTGAATCCTTTTGAAAGGACCTTGGTTTCGGCTTCGGTGAGGATCTTGTCTGAGATGTTGTGCACTGTTTGTTTCATGTGTGGCTGTGAGGGGAGGAGTTGGTTTCTGGCGTTGTTGTAGTTTTCTGAGTTTGTTGGTGTGTGTGTCTGTTTTGAGGGTGTGTTTCGGCTCTCCAGACAGCGAGTGGTTTGGATTTGTCCCAAAGTAAGGGGTGAATCTTGTTGCTGAGTCTGAGGTGAAGTGTGAGGAGATCTTTGTTGATTTGGTCTAGGAGAAATCTTTTTGTGTGAAGTTCATTTCTAATTAGGGCCAATTCTGTTCTTTTTAGGATGCGTTTGGTGGCTGCTGTGTTGGTGTGGAATTTCAATTGGAAGCTTGTGGGAATTAAATTTTGATCTCGGCAGTTGCATAGGAATGCGAGGTCACATAAAATGGAAGCTCTTTGGACTTCAAGTTTTTCATAAGTCCTGGTCAGATGGTGGGTTTCCTCCTCGTAGAGGTGTAATATTTGTTTTCTGAGGTTCTCGCGGGTATTTGTATGTGGATCTTTGGTTATTCGGGTTTTCTCCCGCGTAAGATTGGAAGTATCTAGGCAACGTTTCGATGAAGTCTCATTCATCATCTTCAGGCTTCTGTCTTCAGCTCTGTGCTTCTCAGAGTGATGTGAGCTTGCAGCTGCTTCTTCCTTTTAACTGCTAGTGGGGGTGTGACTTGATTGGTTGGGGGCTTGGCTGTGTTCTGATTGGGTGGGGGTGTGTTCTCATTGGTTGGGGGTTTGGCTGTGTTCTGATTGGTTGGGGGGTTGGCCATGTTCTGGCCATATTAGAAATGAACTTCACACAAAAAGATTTCTCCTAGACCAAATCAACAAAGATCTCCTCACACTTCACCTCAGACTCAGCAACAAGATTCACCCCTTACTTTGGGACAAATCCAAACCACTCGCTGTCTGGAGAGCCGAAACACAGACCACCCTCAAAACAGACACACACACCTTGCACTGGCACTAAGCCGAAAGCACCAGCCTGAAGATGGCGAATGGGACCTCGCCGAAACGTTGCCTAGACACTTTGAATCTTACGCGGGAAAAAACCCGAATAACCAAAGATCCACATACAAATACCATGAGAACCTCAGAAAACATATATATATATATATATATATATATATATATATATGGTGTTCGGCTTGGTTGGGTATTTTCCACGTCATTGTAGTTCTTTTAAAGTTGTAGCACGTTTCAGCAGAATCTCATCTGCCATCATCAGGCTTCTGTATTGTGTCCGTCTGTGGGTCAGACTTTTACAGTGGTTTCAAAGTCTGACCCACAGACGGACACAATACAGAAGCCTGATGATGGCAGATGAGATTCTGCTGAAACGTTGCTACAACTTTAAAAGAACTACAATGACGTGGAAAATACCAACCAAGCCAACACCATACATGTAAGTACCCGCGAAAACTTAAGAAAACAAATATATATATATATATATATATATATATATATATATATATATATATATATATATATATATATATATATATATATACATACACACACACACACACATACATATATATATATATATACATACACACACACACACACACACACATATATATATATATATATATATATATATATATATATATATATATATATATATATATATATATGGTGTTCGGCTTGGTTCTGGTACACCTGGAACTGAGCAGCAAAATCCACCCTCTACTTTGGGACAAGATAAAACAACTTACAACTTGGAGAGCTGATTCTGAAGGCATTTACAAACAAGAAAAATTATTGAAAAAACTAAAGAAATTAGAACATGACAAGAAAACCCCCAACAACTCACAACAACACCTGAAACAATTAGTGCACAATGTTTCCAACAGAGAACTCACCAAAACAGAAACAGATGTCCTAACCAAAGGATTCAATTATGCTATAGCACCCCAAAAAATCCCCACAGAATCCATCATATGTGCAGTAGAATCCAGCCTAACTAAATTAAATACAGATGAAGCTGATAAAATAAGACACCAAGTTACCAACATCTTATGCACAAGCAAACCACCAAAAAGCAACTTACATAAAAATGAAATCAAAGCACTACAAACCCTGAAAAGAGATAGCAGCATAATCATCCTCCCAGCAGACAAAGGGAATGCCACTGTAGTAATGGACAGAAAAGACTACGAAACAAAATTGACAGACCTACTCCAAGACTCCACATACAAACCCATAAACACAGACCCAACCACATATCTGGAAAAATTAACCAAGAAGAAAATTATAACCAGCCACATAAGCAAAGAGATCCAACACGCGATCATACCCAGAGAGAAATCTTCCAGATGCCCCAAACTATACGGCCTCCCAAAAATACACAAAGAAGGCATACCTCTCAGACCCATAGTCACCTCCAGAGGAGCACCACTACAAAACCTAGCTAAACACCTAGCAAAAGAGCTACAGCCCCATGCTGAAACAGCAGCTTCTCATGTAAAAACTCATACCACTTCTTGGAAATGATCAAAGATCTACACGTGGAGCAAGAAGATCTGCTTGTAAGTTTTGACGTGGTTTCACTATTCACTCAAGTCCCGATAAAAGAGACCCTTGAAATCATCAAAAATAAATACCAACCAGCTAAACACCTCATGGAACTAACAGAACACTGCTTAACCAACACATATTTCATATACAAAGGACAAAGATACAAACAAATAGAAGGAGCTCCCATGGGATCACCACTGTCACCTGTCATTGCAAACCTGTTCATGGAAGAATTCGAATCCAGAGCCCTGGCCAATGCCATCCTCAAACCCAAACTATGGTTAAGATACATCGATGACACATTCGTGATTTGGCCCCATGGACAAGAAAACCTAAACAATTTCCTAACACACCTAAACAGCGCACACCCCAAAATCAAGTTCACCATGGAAACAGAAACAAACAAACAACTACCATTCCTAGATGTACTAATCTACAAAAAAACAGATGGCACACTAGGACACACCATATACCAGAAGAAAACACACACCAACCGCTACCTCAACGCCCAATCCCACCACCACCCAGCACAGATAAACTCCGTGGCTAAAACACTAATTACCAGAACCAAACGCCTGGCAGACAAGACACACATTAAGACTGAACTATGCACCCTGACTAAAGTACTGACAGCCAACGGCTTCCACAAAACCAAAATCACCAGCTTGATCCACAAAAACACACTGAAACATAACAGAGACCCAGAAGATGAACAGACCTATGGAACAGCTGTCCTGCCCTACATAAGAGGTACTACAGACAAAATTAGTAAGGTACTACACAGACATCACATCAGGACTGCCTTCAAAACAGACAGAAAAATAGCAGCCATCCTTAGCAACCCCAAAGATAAAATTGACCTGGAAAACCAAGGCATATACGAAGTCCCCTGTGCATCATGCCCGGCCACATACATTGGACAGACCAATAGAAGAATAAGCACCCGCCTGGATGAACACAAAAATGCAGTCAAAAAGCTGGAACACACTTCCTCACTAGTCCAACACATGGAAGCCACAGGTCATAGCATCAACTTCAATGGCACCAAAACCCTGGCCACTATAGAAAACCCTAATCACAGAATCATCAGAGAAGCCATAGAGATTGAAAAAAGACCAGAAAGCATGAATAGAAGAGATGATTCCACCAGGCTGTCAATCATTTGGAAGCCTGCACTCACAAACAAAAAATCTCCACACCACAAGCCAGGCAAACACCTGGGCACAAACAGATCCCCCTGATACCTCCAGCTCAAACACATCCCAACCAGGCACCCAGATGAAACCCAGCTTCCTAACTAATGATAGCCGTCCATTTACCCAAAGCCAAGCTGCACTAAAGGCCTCCAATAAAGCAACACAATGCTGCCAGCCAATCAAGATACAAAAAGAGCCAAAAAACAGACAGAAGATATTAGAGACACCAATCAAGCAGAACACAGCAAACTCCGAGACCAATAAACACAGACCAAGACTCCCAACCAATCAGGATGAAGAAAAAACCATTCTGGCACAGCAATAGGCTGCCCCAAATTCAAATCTGAAACCACTGTAAAAGTCTGACTCACAGACGGACACAATACAGAAGCCTGATGATGGCAGATGAGATTCTGCTGAAACGTTGCTACAACTTTAAAAGAACAACTACAATGACATGGGAAAATACCCGAACCAAGCCGAACACCATACATGTAAGTACCCGCGAAAACTTAAGAAAACAAATATATATATATATATATATATATATATATATATATATATATATATATATATATATATATATATATATATGGTGTTCGGCTTGGTTCGGTATTTTCCCACGTCATTGTAGTTCTTTAAAGTTGTAGCAACGTTTCAGCAGAATCTCATCTGCCATCATCAGGCTTCTGTATTGTGTCCGTCTGTGGGTCAGACTTTTACAGTGGTTTCAGATTTAAATTTGGGGCAGCCTATTGCTGTGCCAGAATGGTTTTTTCTTCATCCTGATTGGTTGGGAGTCTTGGTCTGTGTTTATTGGTCTCGGAGTTTGCTGTGTTCTGCTTGATGGGTGTCTCTGATATCTTCTGTCTGTTTTTTGGCTCTTTTTGTATCTTGATTGGCTGGCAGCATTGTGTTACTTTAATGGAGGCCTTTAGTGCAGCTTGGCTTCGGGTAAATGGACGGCTATCATTAGTTAGGAAGCTGGGTTTCATCTGGGTGCCTGGTTGGGGTGTGTTTGAGCTGGAGGTATCGGGGGATCTGTTTGTGCCCAGGTGTTTGCCTGGCTTGTGGTGTGGAGATTTTTTGTTTGTGAGTGCAGGCTTCCAAATGATTGACAGCCTGGTGGAATCATCTCTTCTGTTCATGCTTTCTGGTCTTTTTTCAATCTCTATGGCTTCTCTGATGACTCTGTGGCTAGGGTTTTCCATAGTGGCCAGGGTTTTGGTGCCATTGAAGTTGATGCTATGACCTGTAGCTCCATGTGTTGGACTAGTGAGGAAGTGTGTTCCAGCTTTTTGACTGCATTTTTGTGTTCATCCAGGCGGGTACTTATTCTTCTATTGGTCTGTCCAATGTATGTGGCCGGGCATGATGCACAGGGGACTTCGATATGCCTTGGTTTTCCAGGTCAATTTTATCTTTGGGGTTGCTAAGGATGGCTGCTATTTTTCTGTCTGTTTTGAAGGCAGTCCTGATGTGATGTCTGTGTAGTACCTTACTAATTTTGTCTGTAGTACCTCTTATGTAGGGCAGGACAGCTGTTCCATAGGTCTGTTCATCTTCTGGGTCTCTATTATGTTTCAGTGTGTTTTTGTGGATCAAGCTGGTGATTTTGCTTTTGTGGAAGCCGTTGGCTGTCAGTACTTTAGTCAGGGTGCATAGTTCAGCCTTGATGTGTGTCTTGTCTGCCAGGCGTTTGGTTCTGGTAATTAGTGTTTTAGCCACGGAGTTTATCTGTGCTGGGTGGTGGTGGGATTGGGCGTTGAGGTAGCGGTTGGTGTGTGTTTTCTTCTGGTATATGGTGTGTCCTAGTGTGCCATCTGTTTTTTTGTAGATTAGTACATCTAGGAATGGTAGTTGTTTGTTTGTTTCTGTTTCCATGGTGAACTTGATTTTGGGGTGTGCGCTGTTTAGGTGTGTTAGGAAATTGTTTAGGTTTTCTTGTCCATGGGGCCAAATCACGAATGTGTCATCGATGTATCTTAACCATAGTTTGGGTTTGAGGATGGCATTGGCCAGGGCTCTGGATTCGAATTCTTCCATGAACAGGTTAGCAATGACAGGTGACAGTGGTGATCCCATGGGGGCTCCTTCTATTTGTTTGTATCTTTGTCCTTTGTATATGAAATATGTGTTGGTTAAGCAGTGTTCTGTTAGTTCCATGAGGTGTTTGGCTGGTTGGTATTTATTTTTGATGATTTCAAGGGTCTCTTTTATCGGGACTTGAGTGAATAGGGAAACCACGTCAAAACTTACAAGCAGATCTTCTTGCTCCACGTGTAGATCTTTGATCATTTCCAAGAAGTGGTATGAGTTTTGTACATGTGAAGCTGCTGTTTCAGCATGGGGCTGTAGCTGCTTTGCTAGGTATTTGGCTAGGTTTTGTAGTGGTGCTCCTCTGGAGCTGACTATGGGTCTGAGAGGTATGCCTTCTTTGTGTATTTTTGGGAGGCCGTATAGTTTGGGGCATCTGGAAGATTTCTCTCTGGGTATAATCGTGTGTTGGATCTCTTTGCTTATGTGGCTGGTTATAATTTTCTTCTTGGTTAATTTTTCCAGATATGTATATATATATATATATATATATATATATATATATATATATATATATATATATATATATATATATATATATATATATATATAGTGGATTTATGATATAAGGATTAATGCAAATTGGAAGGGAAAGACTGCAGAGATTGTGCACAAGTGATTTCTACCAACCAACACACTGTATGTAACTGAAGATGGTTTATGTTTTATGGTTTGTTTTGTTTATGTTTAAAAAAAAATAAAACACTTTTATTTAAAAAAAAATCCATTTATGTATGCATGCAACTTCTTGTTACATTGATGTTGCTATATGTTGATTTAAGCAGAAACAGATAATGTATAACATCAATGTAACAAGAAGTTGCCTGCCTCATTTTTGGTTAAGTTGCTTTTTTATTTATGTATTTATTTATTTTTTTACTCTCCATTTTTGTTTTTATTAATTATAAAAACAAAACAGATACTAAAGAAATAAATAAATACATAAATAAAAATTATTTTACTATTCATCTTGATGTTTCTTTCTCCTTTGCTTAAAGGAGGCTGTGATGACCCGCAGTCTCTCAAAATAACCCCAAACCCAAAACATATATTAAAGGCTAACAGAAAACCAAAAAAAACCGCATTGATGAGAGTTCTGAAGCAAGCCGAGATAACTAATTATAAACTCCAGGAAAATAACCGAGGAAAGTCCATGGGAAGAACGCCAGCTAAGATAATCTTCTTACAGGGTGAACACTAATTGACTTCAGCAATTCTAACTGCGCAGTTGCAAACTTATATACATAACTCCCACCTGCAAGCCACGAGGAGGATCATGGTAATCTCCTCTTGAGTAGACCTCGCTTTTCCCTGATCCTCTCCTCCCTGCATGATCTAGGATGGATAGGGGATGGGCCTGGATCCTCCTCTGACTGCTCAGCCGGCCTCTGCCCTTCCCCAGCCTCCTCCACCACCTTTGAAGCCACACTCCCACTCCCTGTTGGCTGTTCCTCCTCTTCCTCAGAGTCAGACTCCACCAGAGGCATGACAGAGGCAGGCAGGCAGGCCTGGGAGGCAGGCAGGCAGGCCTGGGAGGCAGGAAGGCCAGTGAGGGCGGTTAGCAGCAGTGGCGACCAGGACTTGCGGCTTGCCCTCACTCACTCAGCAGGGTGGCAGAAGGCAGGCAGCGACGGCTGGGCAGCTGGCTGGGTGGCTGGCTCAGCTGCTGTTGCTGCTGTTGCTGCTGGTGTGAGCTGGTGCCGGGCAGGAAAAATTTTGTAGTTAGCGCACATGCGCTATAAGTAGGGGTGGGGTGGGAAGAATGAGGAAAGGATTTTAATGCATGCGCAGTAAAAAACAAATAAACCCATTTTTTTAAAAAAAACAGGGCTTTTTTAACTTTGGAGCAGTGGATGGGGCAGGGGGCAGGGCCAGGAAAGGAAGGGGTGGGTGGAGGAGAATGAGAAAGGGATTTTAACGCATGCACAGTAAAAAAAACCTGGTTTTTGAAAAAAACCTTTTTTTTTTACTTTGGAGCGGTGGATAGGGGCGGGGGCTAGGGCCAGGTAAAGGAGAAGTGGGTGGGGGAGAATGAGGAAGGGATTTTAGTGCATGTGCAGTAAAAAAAAAAGTGTTTTTTTTTTTAAAAAAATGGTTGTTTTTTTTAACTTTGGAGCGACGGGTGGGGGCCGAGGCCAGCAAAGGGAGGGGTGGGTGGGGGAGAATGAGGAAGGGATTTTCACACATGTGCAGTAAAAAAAATTGGTTTTCAGCCCAGTGGAGGAGAGGGGCGGGGCCAAGCAGGGGTCAGTTTTACCGGTTCTTAGACGTTAACAACCGTTTATATAGAACCAGTTTGAACTGGTAGAAACCAACCCCTGCTTGCATTTGCATGCTTTCGAACTGCTAGACGGACAGGGGGTGAGACAAGGAACAGGAGCTCACCGCATTCCATGGTGCTCGGACTCGAACCCAGGCTGTCAGTTAGCTCTCTAGTTGACCAGCTTAGCATCTTTAAGTGTTGACCCATGGCATTCCTGAGTAAATACAAGGAAGCAAAAGTAAATCAGGTGTTCTTAACCGGTGGTATCACAGGATGACCTTGGGAAAAAGAAGGAAAGAGATGCTGTCTAGGAAACAATCATATATGAGAGAAAAGATACCCCTCCTCACCCATTGGGTTAACGTTCAGAGAAAGAAATTTAGGAAGTACTGGGTCAAAGAGGGTAAAAGTGGCAGTGGGAAATTTGTACTTTCAGATTTGCAATATTCTCTTAATATAGACTTATAATAATGTAAAGATCCACAAACACAAGTTAAAATAGGGAAGTTAATTGTAAGTGAGCACCTGTCTACCCTAGATGAGTTCAAATCACCAAGGTTCTGAAGGAACTGGCAGACAAAATCTCAGAACCACTGAACTATATCTTTAAAAGATCCTGGAGCTCCAGAGAACTGCCAGAAGTCTGGAAAAGAACTGTTGTAGTTCCCATCTTCAAAAAAGGAAAAAAATAGATCCAGGAAACTACAGACCTACAATATCACCCTGCCCTCAATACCCGGGAAGATTCTGGAAAAGGTAATCAAGCAACGAATCAGTGAACACCTAGAAGCAAACAAAGTAATAACCAAACATGGGTTTGTCA
The DNA here is from genome assembly GCF_049901735.1 of Notechis scutatus. NCBI lineage: Eukaryota > Metazoa > Chordata > Lepidosauria > Squamata > Elapidae > Notechis > Notechis scutatus. The sequence goes on along the minus strand of NC_142009.1, from coordinate 338,033,606 downwards.
AAAACAGATCATGCCAGACTAATCTTATTGCATTCTTTGACAAAGTGCCAAAATTAGTAGACCAGAGGAATGCTGTTGATAAAATTTACTTGGACTTCAGTAAGGCATTTGATAAAGTAGGCCATAACCTACTACTTGATAAAAATAGAAAAATGTGAATTAGACAGCACCACCAAATGGATTCGTAACTGGCTGACCAACCATACTCAGTATGTAGTCCTCAATGTAACTGCATCTACAGCCATCCCCCCCCCACTGGGCTGGCAATCCGGAAAGATTGGGGAGCACTGCCCTATTTGATTGGGAAATAGATGATTTCCCTTCTAACCAAGTTTCTGTAGGAGATGAGTGGGGACAAGAAGGTCTTTATGTGACTGGTTGGGTGTGGCCATATTGTCATGTGACTGGGTGAGTGTGACCCAATTTAGCAGTCCATTTTTCTCATTACCAGTGCATTAAACAATACACATCTGCCCCCTTTTCTATTCTGGCAAATCAGCTGAGCTAACAAACAACAGAATATAGGAGAGGTGAGAGTGGGGCTGGATGGGCAGGGCCAGTCAAAATTTTCCCTACCGGTTCTACGAACCACTTAAAATTTTCCCTAAAGGTTCACCCAAACTGGTCCAAACCCCCTGAATACCATCCCTGGATCAAACCCACTGCAACACCCAGTCTATAGGGTGCTCCATTGTTACCGCTGGACACAACCTGAAAATCCTAACCCCAGGGGGGATTTTTTGTGTGGGGGGAGGAATATTAAATGTCAGGACCCCAATAAGGGACCCTATCCCCCTCCCATCTACAACAGCCAAGCAAGCACACTAAAACTCTTTGGAAAGATTTCAGGGACACCAAAAAGACTCCATGCTGCAGCATCTCAATTTCTGGTCCCTCTGGCAATTTGTTATGGTGGGCCACCCACCTTCGTTTTCATGGTAGAAAATGGGTCCCCAAAATGTACAATCCAGACACTGGCTATGTTCAAGTGGGAGTCATACTACAACCCCTCAACCCCAGAGCTTCAGGAGTGGAGAAGGACCATGGATTGGGTTTTTGAAGAGATACCAGAACGTGGTATATCTGAACCTTGCAGGGGGTTCAAGCCCCCATGCCTCTTAAACATTTATTTATTTTTTATTAATTACATTTCCTATTGCTTAATATACATTGTGTCTGTATTCCATTTGCTTAACAATACATATTATATTCTTAATCTCCACCTCTTTTTTCCAATCACTGATAAAATAGATTCCATGTCTGGTAATATTATGTATCTTCTTTCTGTTTCATTTTTAATGTCAATCTGTCCATTTATGCACATTCTAGTGTCTTCTTACTTATTTCTTCATCTCCTGGTGTTACCATTTTTCCAGCATTGCGCAAATACAACCCTCATTGCTGTCAAGATGTGCAAGATTAAATACATACTTTTCTTATTAGGTTTACCTGATATTATACCTCATAAAACCATCCCTAATAAATGAATTATGTCTATTCATTAGGTTTAAAATCTACATGCTTTCCAATAATCTTTTCTAGCCATTTAGGTATTTTTCCCATTTTTTATTTTTTTTTGCTTTACCACAAGTCCACCACATATGATAATATGTGCCCATTTTTTGATTCCTTTTCCAACATTTGCTAGACATATTTTTTAAAATTTTAGCTAACTTAGCTGGTGGTAAATGGCATCTATAAAACATTTTATATAACTTTTATTTTATGTGAAGTTGCCATTAACAATGGCCTCTTTAACATGTTGAAGACCCTTCTTCTAAAGAGCCATGGGCTTGCCTGTATGCCATGCAAAACATAGCATAGCCCTTTGGTTGTACAAAAGATAAGCATCTCCAATGGAAAAGGCCAGTTGTGTGTCCCCAAAAGGGTTTTTGCCCTCTGATGGACTCCAATCGAGCAGGATTGAAGAGAGGTGACATCTCTGTTTCTCTGTTGTAGATGGTAAAGGATGCACGGAGTGACTCAGAGAGCAGTGAGGAAGAGGATGTGGATGAAGAGGACCAGAAGACAGAACAAAAAAATACACAAAAACAGCACCATTGTCAAGGAATTGTGCAACATGTGTCCAAATGAGGTCATAGACACTAACACAAACTTGTAGTTTGGACTAGATGACCTACAAAGTCTATTTCTATTTCATTCCTATCATTTCTATCTCTACTTCTACTTTATTAATTCTACTCTATATTCTGTTCTATATTCTATTCTGTTCTATATTTTATTCTCTTCTATATTCTCTTCCATATTTTCCTCTTCTATTCATTTTCTATTCTACTCTATTCTAGTTCTATTCTATTTCTATTTCTAATCCAATGAGTTCTATTTCTATTGTCAGGCAAACAAGAGCTTCATGAGGTAAATCACAAACAATGTACAGTGCACATAGAAGAAAAAGGTGGGAAAAGGGGAAACTCCCCCTTTACACCCACAGCAACCAATCATAGCAAAGATTGCCTCATGCAGGAGCCAGCACTCTCTACAATGGAGGTATGTGCATACGGGCATGTGGACATGCTTGCCAGCCACTTGTGCAAACCATCCCCACTTCTTCCCCCCACTGGTCTGCAAAGCCAGAAACATTGGGGAACTCCTAGAATATAAAATGGACTTGAGAATTAAGGTGAAGTTAGATATTTGATTTAACATGAAAGTGAGCCTCTGCAGGCAAGATTGAGTTTCAATAGAGGAATTGTAGCTCTTGGTTGAAGTCCGCAAAGCCAGAAACATTGGGGAACTCCTAGAATATAAAATGAGAATGAATCCCCCTCCTTTTAGCACTGATGGGGTCACCTAGTTTGGTCATGAAAGGTCTGCCAAAAAACAAGCAATGTTTCAGGTGCCATAGACCACTATCGGGACCCTGCCATTCTAGTGGGAGCAGGCATTCTTTTACATGGAGTTTTCCTTTCTTCCTTTCATGGCTTCTGATATATCTTTGGAGGAAATTGGGAGCAGGGAAGAATGTGCCTCGGGCCATCTGTTTTGTCTCACCACCGGAGAAGTGAGATCATGGGACCTAGGAACTGTTACCACCCCCTCAGCCTGATGTTCTCACATCTTCGCACCATGGGTAGGCTCAAAGTTGAACTGGACATTGGGCGAAGCCTCGGAGTAAATGGTTTAACCTAATGCTTTGGCATGGGAAATTAGAGATCCTGCATACACTCTCTCTGCTATCACTATCTTCCAATAAAAGTTCCTTTTGAAATGCTTTTCGTTTCTACAGTTCTGCTTTCCTGAGACGGCTGGTGAGGCAGGACCATACACAATGTCAGAGAGCACCAAGAACCCCTCACTTCAACCAAGAGCTACAATTCCTCTATTGAAACTCAATCTTGCCTGCAGAGGCTCAGTTTCATGTAAAGTCAAATATCTAACTTCACCTTAATTCTCAAGTCCATCTCTGTGGATTACAACTAAGAGACACAACTCTGTTTTTCCCTTTCTGGTATGCAAACAAATCTAGTAATAATTGCACAGGACAATTGCCTGCCTTTGCAATTATCAGTGGAGCCATAATTCTTAATGTATCCCCTGAGAATTTCTACTCACAAAAATCTTCCAAGATAAAACCTGCTTTAAAAAATATGCTTGGAGTTCCCCAAGTAGAGGGTAGGGCATGTCAACTCACTTTGTCTTGCAAAGAGCTCACTCCTGGGTTGGATGAGATTCAGTTGGCCTTAGCTTTGTCTTCGGTCACAACCCAACCGTTTATATGTGGAAGGATGATTGATATAAATTTTGCCACAAAGCCATCCAGGTGGAACGACCTGTCTCTGTTGTGTTAAAACTCTGATGAGATTTCAAGTGCTACCTCAAATTCACATTCTGTACAAACCTAGATTTCTGATCTAGGAGGGAAGGTGAGAAGCATGACTGGGCTGCCTCTCTTGTTGCTGCTGCTTTTTTGGCTCCTGTCTCCAACTTCAGCTAAGAGGATGCAAACCGTATGTGCATTGACAAGGTTTATGAAGATTCTGGAGGACTATTACAGGCCTGGTGATCTCATTATTGGTGGAAATTTGCCCCTAGCAGTTATTTTTTTATCCTTCAACAACATACACTTTCATAAAGACCCGTTCCAGCAACTTTTACCAATTGTGTAAGTTTCATCTGGAGGGGAAAGATATAGAATGAATGCTTGCTTGTTTTGGGATTAATGGACTCCTTTTAGAAATACTGGTCCTGATTTGGTTTGCAATGCCACAGAGTAAATCTTTGCACTTTTTTTCAATAAAGCTCATAAAAGGGGGGGTAGAATTCTTAATCTTTCCAGAATTCCTCCTGATGAAAGGAATGAAGTGTAAAAAGTGAGGAGGGACAACACATTAGAAATCGTGATGGTCTCGTTATTAATTTGGATAATTTGAAAGTCATGGAGGAAAATAAAACTCAATCATTATCCAGTGTGAGATACGAGTTGTTGGATACAAGATGGATGGCAAATAAATTTCCTAAATAAAAACAAATGCAAAAAATATATCTAAAAGCAAAACTCTATTTTGGAATCAGTACTGCTCATGAAAAATGGCTTTTAAGAAATATATGCTGTGGTCCCTACTGGAATTGTTTGCTCAGCAATGGTTACTTTTCCTGAAGAAACTTCTCTAAGAGAGAACAAAATTGATAACCTGCTAAAGGAAAAATTGGGAAGGATTACAATCACCAGAGAAGAGTAAGGAAGGGAGGGAATAATAGAAGGGTATTAAATAATCTGTGATTGGGATCAATGGCTTAATTAAGGAAGATCCTTTTTTTAAAAAAAATCCAAAGCCAATGTAAACTTGGGAGTTGCTCCAAAGAACAACACAAAAGACAAACTCTAATAGCATATGTGAAATTTCCTGTAATTGTTCCTCAATGTTTTTCTCACCATAGAGTCAGGCCCAAGAAATACCAGCAGCTCCTGGCCTTGGTGTTTGCAGTCACAGAGATCAACAAAGATTTGGTTCTCCTCCCCAACATCACACTTGGCTTCCACATCTATGACAATCACCAGATTGAGAGGGAGATTTCCTTAATCAGCTTTTCCTTGCTCTCCACAAGAGGCCAGATGATTCCAGGTTACAAATGTGACCAGCAGGACACTCTGCTGTCTGTTATTGGAGGTCTCAACTCCCAATCCTCAAGGCAGATGGCCTCCATCTTCAGCATGTTCAAGGTCCCACAGGTAAGGGAGCCTGTTTAGATACAGTTATGGAGTAGACAAAGATCAGAAGCACACACAGTAGCCAAAGATGAAACTAAAGGTATTTGGGGGGGCCACATCATGAGCTTGTGACCCTTAGTTTATGCTTCATGAAAAGGTAGCCATCCTTTTAGTGCCATTTATTCTCTACCTCAGGTTGATGGTTTCTTCCCTTGTCTTCTGACAAATCACGATCAGTCAAAAAGTGTAACTGGTGGCTCTTCCTAAGAAGGGAAGACTCTTAAATCTGCCACTCAGAGTGAGTCATCCTGACTGGTGGAGCAAAGCTACATAGCTGTGACTACGAAATTTGCCAAAATACATTATTTTGTCTTTGAAAGAAGATTCTCACTTTCTCCAGCTTGGTGTTGGCTTTGAGTTCTCTCAGGGAGAAAGAAGAGTTTATCCTTCCTTCCTCCAGATTAATCCCAAGGAATTTCCTCAGTATGTGGGATTAGTCCAGCTGCTCCTGTATTTCCAGTGGAACTGGGTTGGACTGGTGGCCCCTGAAAATGACAATGGAGAACGTTTTATCTCATCTCTGATGCCAATGCTCAAGGAGAAGGAGATCTGCCTGGCCTTCACTGAAAAGTTGAAAATGGATTTTCTTATTTCTACAAAGTTGAAATTTCTTGATATTTTCAAAATCTGGTCTAAAGCTGAAGTGATTATTCTGTTCGGAGATTCCAATAGTATTATAAATGTACTGACAATAATGAATGTTCATGAACAATGGACAAAGGCAACATTTTGCAAAGTTTGGATCCTAACTTCCCATTGGAAAGTTAGTATGATGGCATCTCAATTGAAAGGTATAAATCCCTTCCATGGATCTTTGCATTTTAGGGACCACACCGGGGATATCTCGGGATTCAGCCATTTCCTTCTGTCTTTAGACCCTTTCAACCCACAAGGGGATGTTTTTCTTCCACAATGGTGGGAAAGGGTCTTTGAATGCAAGATCTACAAACCAGGTGAAATTTCTCCAGCCCGGAAAAAAACATGTACTGGAAAGGAGAATTTGCAGATTCTGCCAACATATATCTTTGAAACAAGTATGACAGGTGAAAGTTACAATATTTACAATGCAATTTATGCTCTGACACATACATTACATGCAATGTATGGTACAGGACCACAACCAGCTTTGATGAGACTTAGAAAGAGGATCTCGAAAGTCTGGTCATGGCAGGTAATTTATCTGACTTTTTATACAATCTACAGATTTTTAGGCAAGCTGCCCATAGCCATTTCTTCAATTGTGGATTCAGTGTCCACATGCTACCAAGTAAATGCATCTCAGTACAGATTAAAACAGCAATTATTTATGAACTACAATACGAATTAAGTGTATGGTTTTGTTGAAAAGGGACAGAAAGTAGAAAAGAGAAGTAAACCATATTGTCCATAAGATCCATAGAGGAAATATTTTCCTAAAAAACCCTGAAAAGACTGTCTTGGGTTTCTGGAAGTGGACATTACAGAGAGGACTTGTCATTCCACAGGAAAAATGACAGTATGGGTGCATTTGTATGAGATACTTCAATAAGTTAGTTGAAGTCCTACTGGACGTATTTGCAAAATTATCTCTCCTTCCCTCAGTATCTCGCCTGATTCCGACCTATAACAACACACTCATATTCATTTTATCTTTGGTTTATTCTTCTATGACTTATCATCCTGTGTGACTTCACCCCATTGGTTTGGTTTGCCATTTGGTGTAATGCTCAGCTTGTTGTGTGAAAACAGTCTCTGTCAACCTCAGCACACCCAGAAGGACTCAAAGGGATCCAAATGGGCTCCTGGTTTGAAATTCATCAGAGGTTTTTTTGGCATCAAAGGATAAAAGTTGAATCTGTCTGGACAGTGAACTAACAAACCAGGACAGGTGCTTCCTTCCACATGGCCTCATCTGGTCAGACCTGCTTCCTGCATTCTGCTGTCTTTGACTATGAACTAGATAAAATTAGTGGAGGTTTTACATCATTGTGATAGAAATGATTTAATCATGCCCAATCTGCCATTTATAAGACGTGAAGCCAAAAGAAACATTTAAAAATGCACGTAGCTAAGTAACACAGGGAAAAAAAACCATGCAATGAAATTTGGAGTGTGGCATTAAAAGCTTTGTATGAGGGATCATTCTGATAATATTAGAGTTGAAGAGGCCAAATGATAATGTCCCCTCTTTCATGGAGAAGGAGTCAAATTTTTGATATTACTCCTGATTGATCAGAACTCATAGAACCCCTCTAGTTTCTCAGATGTACCCACATGTCCTAAGTTGATGGCCAACAAAGAATGACAGAAGCCATGATACTTCATGTGCAGCTTTCAGCCAATGTTTCCAATTTCTGAAGACTTCTTTCCTTTCAGATTCTTTACTATCTGAGGACTGTTCAGTTTAACAACAGTGTTGGAGATGAAATCTCTTTCTCAGAAAATCGACTGGGTTCTGCTAATTTTGATCTTCTCAACTGGGTTTTCCTCCTCAATAAATCTTTTGTGCCCATGAAAATTGGAAAACTAGATCCTAGGGCTCCCCCAGGCAAGGATTTCACCATAAATTCAGATGCAATTGTCTGGGCCACAAAGGTGAGCAGGAAGGAAAGATTCATCCTCTCTTGGGAATGCAGAACATCCTTCTAACTTGGAAAAATGTTCAGTTGAGTCACAAAATATGGCAGTGATTTGGTGAATAACCTGCTTTGCATGTTACACACTTGAGGTTTAATTTGTGTGAAGCCACAAATGGTTGGGATTGGGAGGAATGTCTATTTGAAACCTAGGACACAGTTAGAACATGGGTTGCCACAAAGAAGAGGTGGTGTCAAGCTATTCTCCAAAGCACCTGAAGGCAGGACAGAAAGCAACGAATGGAAACTAATCAAGGAAAGCAGCAACCTGGAATTAAGAAAAAATGTCCCAATAGTTACATCAAGTAATCAGTGGATTAACTGTCCCAATAGTTAGAACAATTAATCAGTGGAACAACTTACCTGCAGAAGTTGTAAATGCTCCAACACTGGAAGGTTTTCAGAATAGATTGGATAACCATTTGTCTGAAATGGTATAGGGTTTCCTGCTTGGGCAGGAGATTGGACTAGAAGACCTCCAAGATCCCTTCCAACTCTGTTAATCTAGATTCACGATGCAACAAAGAGTTACATAGGCCATTCCCTTTCAGTTGGATGCTTGTGACGCTTTGTTTTAGAAATGCTGCAGCTCAATGTCACAAGATTTCTTTCGTGGGTCCCACTTCCAACCTCCAGCATCTATTGGTGGGTCAGGAGTGCCCCTGCCCTTCATCATCAGGAGCTGCTCCTGGTTTCTGGTTGACAGCATTGAACCATTTCATTTGAAGAACATAGAGATAGGAATATGGAATGGAAATAGGAATTTGGAAACCAATAAAGGGGAATATTTATAGCTCAGGGTTGACATGAGGGGCCCTTGGTGCTCTTTGAGCTTCCTTGTGTGAGACGTAAAAAAAGGGAAGAAATAATTATTCCTGTAAAAGAAAAATGTAAACGGATTAATATATTTCTCTTCTATATGTCTCTCTTCTGCATAACCTTAAAAACACAGAAGTGCTGACGAGATGAAATCTATTCAGTTTAAGCAGACGTCCATTTGAGGATAGTTTTCATGCTGACCCAGAAGAAAAACCAGTTAGTGTAAACAGAGTAGGATGCAGCAACTGCTGAACAAATGATAAGCAAATGATTAATTGTTAAAACATATCACTATGCCTAGACTGTGAACCCAGGCATAATTTTAAAAATCATCCTGGAATCACCCCATATTAATATCAACAATTTTACCCAATAGGGCAGCAGGAAAAGTGGGAGGTGGTGGGTTTTGATGTGTATAAATAGACTATATAATTGTTTAAGTTCACAGTGTCTCTTGTCTTTTGTTCTAGCCAAGAATTTGGAATCTCACGCTTGTTTTCTTGCAGACGTTTCATGGCCCAAACTAGGTAACATCTAGCACTGGTGATGTTACCTAATTTGGATAATGAAACATCTGCAAGAAAACAAGCAAACTCAGAGTACACCAAGGACCCCTCTATTTGGAAAGTAATCAATGAAGCATGTTCATTGCTTAGGTCATTGCAAATATTTCCCCCTTTTTTGTAGACAATCCCCATTGCCAGGTGTGGCAGGAAAAGATGCCAGGCAGGAGAGAGGAGAAGAGTTCCAGAGGGCGAGCCGGTTTGCTGCTACCAGTGTGACGCTTGTCCAGAAGGGACTATTTCTAATCAGACAGGTAGAACAGACTTCAAATGTGGACCTTCCATGATCAAGGAAGCCATCCAGTAGATCAGATTAGTTGCTTAATATTGTTGTCCTTGACATGTATTCATACCTTTCAGCAGAACTCTTCAAGGATCTAAACTGTCCTGGCCCCAGAAGCCACCTTTCCTGATCCTCATCAGTTTCATGCAGGATAGTTTCAGGGTAGAATTTATGAATTCCCAACCTGCATTTTCACTCCTATTATAACATCTAATTGGGAAAACCAACTTCCAAATTTTTCCTGAAGGAGTGAGGTGTGTGGTTCAAGTTTTAATTTTTATTATTTAGGGTGTGCTTCTTCTCTCAGCATTATCAATATTCAAGGAAAAAAATTTATCAGAGAATCTATATCTATCAATAAATGAGAATATTTGAAGCTCAGGGTTGAAATGAGGGGTCTCTTCTGCTCCCTGATCTTGGTCTTTTTCTTGCAGACATTTCTTTATCCAAACTAGACAACAATATTAACGCTAGTGTTACGTAGTCTGGGTAATGAAATATCTTCTAGAAAACAACCAAGCTCAGAGAGCACCAAGGACTACACAGTCCTCATTCTTCCCCTCCCCTCCCTCTTCCTCCTCCTCATTATCACCCCACTCCCTTCTATCAGTGATAATGCTACCTAGTTTGGATAATGAAATATCTGCTAGAAAACCACCAAGCTCAGAGAGCACCAATGACCCTCTCAATCTATATCTATACCTATGTATGTGAATCTATCCCTGCAAGAAAAATCTAAGCAGATTTGAAGTGCAAAGCAGAGAGTTCACGGCTGGGATAATCAGTAGATAATGTACACAAAAAGCAGCATTCCTCCCTAATAGATCTATGAATGTTCTGGGGTTCCACTATAAAGTGTGTGTCTATGTGTAGAAAAAAACAATTGGTAGCCTCACATTAAAAGCCACAGTAATTGTGGAAATTTCCAATGACAGGAGAGGGACTTTCCCCCCAGCAAACTGACCACGAAGCTGGACCTGAACAAATCCTTGTCTCTAACTAACCTATCCCAAGGATCATCATGAACGAAGGATGATTAGCCCTCTTTTTATTCCCCATAAATTGTACAGTGGGTCTTTTCATCACTCCTTTTGTGGGTTGGCCACAACAGAAAGAGGAAAATCATATCATCTCTGCAGGAGGGATAATGCGCATGGTAGTTGATCAAGAAATCCTTAGACAAAGTCTTTTGATTTCAGATGCAATTCACTGTGAACTCTGTCCAGAAGACCAGTATCCCAAGAAGGACAAGGACCAATGCATTGCCAAGAAGATCCACTTCCTTGCCTATCAAGAAACCCTGGGATACATTTTAGTTTTTCTTGTTCTTTTTCTCTCAGTGATCACATCTGTAGTCCTGCTAATCTTCCATAAACACCATGACACACCAATTGTCAAGGCCAACAACCGAGATCTCACCTACATCCTCTTGGTCTCCCTCCTGCTCTGCTTCCTTTGCTCCTTCCTCTTCATTGGTCAACCAGAGAAGCTCACCTGTCTCTTACAACAATCTGCCTTTGCCATTCTCTTTTCCCTTGCAGTTTCTTCTGTGTTGGCAAAGACTGTCATGGTGGTTCTGGCCTTCATGAGCACCAAGCCAGGGAACAAGGCAAGGGAACTCCTAGGAAAACCATTGACCTACTCCATTGTCTTAGTATGTCCTGTGGTGCAAGCAGTTCTTTGTGCCATCTGGCTGGTGATCTTTCCCCCATTTCCTAACTTAGATTTCCACTCCTTGTTTGGAGAGATAATCTTGGAATGTAAGCAAAGCTCAGTATTCATGTTTTACCTTGTCCTTGCCTATCTAGGTTTTCTGGCCCTCATTAGTTTCACCTTGGCCTTTCTGGCTAGGAAATTGCCTGACAGTTTTAACGAAGCCAAGTTCATTACTTTTAGCATGCTGGTCTTTTGCAGTGTTTGGATCTCCTTCCTCCCCACCTACCTGAGCACCAAAGGGAAGTCCATGGTGGCTGTGGAGATCTTCTCCATTTTGGCCTCTGGAGCTGCTCTCTTGGCTTGTATCTTTTTCCCCAAATGCTACATTATCCTACTGAGGCCTGAGCTGAATTCTAGAGGAAATATCATAAGAACCAAGAATTTCTAACGGTGGGGAATGGAAGGATTTATATTCCTTGCAGATAGCTGGTCATTTAATTCTTTTAGTGTCATTGAGACCACTTGGAGGTTGAGCAAATGACCAGCTGCCTTTAAGGAGTATAAATCCTTCCATTTCCCCACCATCCAGTCAGAGCTGAAGAAGCTTCTTGGATGAGAAGTGAAACATATTCAAAGAAAAAAGAAAGTCCAGTTGCCTCTTGAAAAAAAAGCACCTTTGGGACAATTATAGCATGGATTGTCTTGTGCAGGAGCCAGCATTCTCTACAATGGAGCTGTATGTGTGCATGTGTGCTAGCCGGACACATGCACAAAGCATCCCCTCTTCTTCCCTCCACTGGGGTGGGGGTGGGGCAAAACTGGAAACTTTGGGGAACTCTGCACTAGAATTTAAAATTAGAATGAACCGCTCCTTTTAGCTCTGATGATGTTACCTAGTTTGGTAATGAAATGTCTGCTAGAAAACAAGCAATCTCAGAGAGCACCAACCCTGAGCTACAATTCCTCTATCAAAGCTCCATCTTGTCTGAATGGCAAAAACTCTGGGAAAGAAATTGTAAGTTGACAATGGCAACTACCTATAAGGAAATTATATATAAAATGTTTTATAGGTGGCATTTACCACCAGCCAGATTAGCAAAGAAGTTTAAAAACATGTCCGCCAGATGTTGGAAATGTAACCAGACACCGGGTATGTATTATCACATGTGGTGGACATGTGTAAAATTTGGACAAAAATACATACATGGTTAGAAAAAAATGTTAAAGCAACACATAGATTATAAACGAGAAATACTTTTGTTAGGCATGAGACCAGAATAGTATGATAAAGGGAATTTATACTTAATATTAGATGTTTTGACAGCAGCAAGTATTGCATTTGCACACTACTGGAAAATGGGGAAATACCTACAGAAGAAGATATTATTCCAAAAAATTGACATTGTGCAGAAATGGACCGATTGACACTAAAAATAAAAGCAAAAGAGGACACAGAGTATTTTCAAACATGGGACTTGTTTTACAAATGGTTGGATAGTAGAGGTAGAAATTAGGAGTGGGAAAAATATTATTGTATATAAATAAAATGATCCAGATTCCAGACAATATGCTGTTCTATAAGCACCTCTGTATGCAATGCAGACATATATAAATAAACTGTTTAAAAAAAAACCTCCATCTTGCCTGCAGAGGCTCGGTTACATGTAAGTCAAACATCCAACTTCACCTTCATTCTCATTTCCATCTCTGTGGATTACAACTAAGAGACACAAACATGTTTTTCCCTTTCTGGTATGCAAACAAAGCTAGTAGTAATTGGGTAGGACAATTACTTTTCTTTGCAATGATCAGTGGAACCATAATTTTTGATGCATCCCCTGTGGATTTCTACTCACAAGATAACACCTGCTTTAAAAAAATATATGCCTGGAGTTCCCCAGGTGGGGGTAGGACATGTCAACTTACTTTGTCTTGCAAAGAGCTCACTCCTGTGTTTGATGAGACTCAACTAGCCTTAGCTTTGTCTTTGGTCACAGACCAAACTCTTAGAAGGGGAAGGATGGTTGATAGAAATTTTGCCACAAAGCCATCCAGATGGAATGACCTGTCTCAGTTGTGCTAAATCTCTGATGAGATTTCAAGGGCTACCTGAAATTCACCTTCTGTACAAGCCTAGATTTCTGATCTAGGAGGGAAGGTGAGAAGCATGACTGGGCTGCCTCGCCTGCTGCTGCTGCTGCTGTTGCTTTTTTGGCTTCTGCCTCCAACTTCTGCTAAGAGGGTGCAAAGTGTGTGTGGGTTGACAAGGTCTTTGGAGATTCTGGAGGACTATTACAGGCCTGGTGATCTCATTATTGGTGGGAATTTGCCCCTGGCAACCATTCTTTTCTCCTTCAACAGCCTACGCTTTCATAAAGACCCATTCCAGCATCGTTTACCAATGCTGTAAGTTTCACCTGGAGGTGAAAGATGTAGATGAATGCTTGCTTTTGGGGGGATTCAGGGACTCCTTTTAGAAAGAATGGTCCTGATTTGGTTTCAAAGGCCGTAGAGTAAATCCTTGCACTTTTTTCAATAAAGAACCAAACTCATGAAAGAGGATAGAATTCTTAAACTTTCCAGAATTTCTCCTGATGAAAGAGATGAAACGTAAAAAGTGAGGAAGGACAATACATTATTAATTGTGCCCGTCTAGTTAAGGCATTGGCCTATAATATTAATTTGAATAGAAAGTCATGGTGGAAAGATCAAATACAAACTCAAAGTCTTTTTTCAGTATGAGACATAAGTTGTTGGAAATGAGATGGGTGGCAAATAAATTTCCTAAATAAAATAAAATAAAATAAATAACCAAATAAAAAAGGAAAACATAGTTTTGGAATCAGCAGTGCTTATGAACAATGACTTTTGGGAAATCTACACTTTGGCCATTACTGGAGTCTTTGGTTACTTGTCCTGAAGAAACTTCTCCAAGAGAGAGCAAAATTGATTACCTGCTACAGGAAAAAACTGGGAAAGATTACAATCACCAGAGCAAAGTAAGGAACGGAGGGATGATAGAAGGGTATTAAATGATCTGTGATTTGGATGGACAGTTTAATTAAGGAAGATCCTTAAAAAAAAAATCCAAAGCCAATGAAACTTGGGAGTTGCTCCAAAGAATTTTTCTGTAAAGCCTTTGATTCAGTGGTACAAGACAAACTACTCCTAAAACTAAAATTTTACGGTATCTCTGGACACCTGCATAAGTGGATGGAAGCATTCCTGTCAAACAGACAACAAATGGTTGAAATTGGGAGCATCCTATCAAATTCTGTACCTGTCAACAGTGGAGTCCCCCAAGGCAGTGTTCTAGGACCAACTGTCTTCATACTCCACATAAATGACCTCTGTGATCATATCAAGAGCAACTGCATCTTCATTGCTGATGATGTAAAGCTATTCAACACCACTGATAATACTGCTACCCTTCAAAAAGATCTTGACTATGTATCAAAATGGTCAAACAAATGGCAACTTCAAATCTCAACAAATAAATGCTCTGTCCTACATATTGGCAGAAAAAAATCAAAAAATAAAATACAAGCTGAATGGTCAAGATCTTGTTGATGATCCAAACTCTGTCAAGGATCTTGGAGTCCTCATCTCTAATGACCTAAGTGCTAGAGCCCAAAAGGTGTTAAGAGTTGTTAACCTAATCTTACGTAGCTTTTTCTCTGGTAATATTATCCTAATAACTAGAGCATACAAAACATTTGCTAGACCAATACCCAAATACAGCTCATCAGTCTGGAATCCACATTACGTATCTGATATTAACGCAGTTGAGAAAGTCCAGAAATATTTCACAAGAAGAGTTCTCCACTACTCTACTCATTGCAGAACGCCTTATGCCATCAGACTCGAAATTCTAGACTCAGAAAACCTAGAACTACGCTGCCTTCAGTCCAATATAAGTATAGTATATAAAATTATATATTGCAATGTCCTACCTGTCAATGAATACTTCAGCCTCAACCATAACAGCACAAGAGCAAACAATAGATACAAACTCAAGGTTAATCGCACCAAACATGATTGCAGGAAATACGACTTCAGCAACAGAGTGGTCAATGTCTGGAAGACTCTACCTGATTCTGTGGTTTCTTCCCCAAACCCCAAAAACTTTAACCTTAGACTGTCTACTATTGACCTCACCCCTTTCCTAAGAGGTCTGTAGGGGGCGTGCATAAGCGCACCAACGTACCTACCCTCCCTGTCCTATTGTTTCTTTTATTTTTTTATTTTTCTTTTATGTATCCATGTATTTATAACTATGTTTTTACTTATATCTATTAACTTGTCAGCAATTGACAAAAATAAATAAATAAAAAATAAAATAAAATAAACAACACAAAAGAAAAGACAAACTCTAATAGCATATGTCAAATTTCCTGTAATTGTTCCTCAATGTTTTTCTCACCATAGAGTCAGGCCCAAGAAATACCAGCAGCTCCTAGCCTTGGTGTTTGCAGTCACAGAGATCAACAAAGATTTGGTTCTCCTCCCCAACATCACACTTGGCTTCCACATCTATGACAATCACCAGATTGAGAGGGAGATTTCCTTAATCAGCTTTTCCTTGCTCTCCACCAGAGGCCAGATGATTCCAGGTTACAAATGTGACCAGCAGGACACTCTGCTGTCTGTTATTGGAGGTCTCAACTCCCAATCCTCAAGGCAGATGGCCTCCATTTTCAGCATGTTCAAGGTCCCACAGGTAAGGGAGCCTGTTTAGATACAGTTATGGAGTAGACAAAGATCAAAAGCACACACAGTAGCCAAAGATGAAACTAAAGGTAGTTTGGGGGGCCACATCGTGAGCTTGTGACCCTTAGTTTATGCTTCATGAAAAAGGAGCCATCCTTTTAGTGCCATTTATTCTCTACCTCAGGTTGATGGTTTCTTCCCTTGTCTTCTGACAAATCACGATCAGTCAAAAAGTGTAACTGGTGGCTCTTCCTAAGAAGGGAAGACTCTTAAATCTGCCACTCAGAGTGAATCAGCCTGACTGGTGGAGCAAAGCTACAGAGTGGTGACTTCTAAAGTTGCCATAATACCTGATTTTGTATTTGAAAGAAGATTCTCACTTTCTCCAGCTTGGTGTTGGCTTTGAGTTCTCTCAGGGAGAAAGAAGAGTTTATCCTTCCTTCCTACGGATTAATCCCAAGGAATTTCCTCAGTATGTGGGATTAGTCCAGCTGCTTCTGTATTTCCAGTGGAACTGGGTTGGACTGGTGGCCCCTGAAAATGACAATGGAGAACGTTTCATTTCATCTCTGATGCCAATGCTCAAAGAAAAGGAGATCTGCCTGGTCTTCACTGAAAAGTTGAAATTGGATTTTCTTATTTATACAAAGTTGAAATTTCTTTATATTTTCAAAATCTGGTCTAAAGCTGAAGTGATTATTCTCTTTGGAGACTCCAGTAGTATTACAAATATACTGGTAGTGATGAATGTTCATGAACAATGGACAAAGGCAACATTTTGCAAAGTTTGGATCCTAACTTCCCATTGGAAAGTTAGTATGATGGGATCTCCAGACGTATTGAAAGGTATGAATCCCTTCCATGGATCTTTGCATTTTAGGGACCACACCGGGGATATCTCGGAATTCAGCCATTTCCTTCTGTCTTTAGACCCTTTCAACCCACAAGGGGATGTTTTTCTTCAACAATGGTGGGAAAGGGTCTTTGAATGCAAGTTCTACAAACCAGGTGAAATTTCTCCAGCCCAGCAAAAAACTTGTACTGGAAAGGAGAATTTGCAGATTCTGCCAACATATATCTTTGAAACAAGTATGACAGGTGAAAGTTACAATATTTACAATGCAATTTATGCTCTGACACATGCATTATGTGCAATGTATGGTACAGGACCACAACCAGCCTTGATGAGACTTAGAAAGAAGATCTCGAAAGTCTGGTCATGGCAGGTAATTTATCTGACTTTTTATACAATCTACAGATTTTTAGGCAAGCTGCCCATAGCCATTTCTTCAATTGTGGATTCAGTGTCCACATGCTACCAAGTAAATGCATCTTAGTACAGATTAAAACAGCAATTATTTATGAATTATAATACAAATTAAGTGTATGGTTTTGTTGAAAAGGGACAGAGAGTAGAAAAGAGAAGTAAACCAAATTGTCCATAAGATCCATAGAGGAAATATTTTCCTAAAAAACCCTGAAAAGTCTGTCTTGGGTTTCTGGAAGTGGACATTATAGAGAGGACTTGTCATTCCACAGGAAAAATGACAATATGGGTGCATTTGTATGAGATAATTCAACAAGTCAGTTGAAGTCCTACTGGACATATTTGCAAAACTATCTCTCCTTCTCTCAGTATGTCACCTGAATCCGACCTATAACAACACACTCATATTCATTTTAACTTTGGTTTATTCTTCTATGACTTATCATCCTGTGTGACTTCACCCCATTTGTTTGGTTTGCCATTTGTTATAATGCTCAGCTTGTTGTGTGAAAACAGTCTCTGTCAACCTCAGCATACCTAGAAGGACTCGAAGGGATCCAAATGGGCTCCTGCCTTGAAATTCATCAGAGGTTTTTTTGGCATCAAAGGATAAAAGTTGAATCTGTCTGGACAGTGAACTAACAAACCAGGACAGGTGCTTCCTTCCACATGGCCTCATCTGGTCAGACCTGCTTCCTGCATTCTGCTGTCTTTGACTATGAACTAGATAAAATTAGTCAAGGTTTTACTTCATTGTTACATCATTTACATCATTGTTACATCATTTACATCAGAAATTATTTAATCATGACCAATCTGCCATTTATAAGAGCTGGAGCCAAAGGAAACATTTAAAAATGCACATAGCTAAGTATCACAGGAAAAAAAAACATGCAATGAAATTTGGAGCGTGGCATTAAAACCTTTATATGAGGGATCATTCTGATAAAATTAGAGTTGAAGAGGCCAAATGATAATGTCCCCTCTTTAATGGAGAAGGAGTCAAATTTTTGATATTATTCCTGATTGATCAGAACTCATGGAACTCCTCTAGTTTCTCAGATGTACCCACATGTCCTAAGTTGATGGCCAACAAAGAATGACAGAAGCCATGATACTTCATGTGCAGCTTTCAGCCAATGTTTCTAATTTCTGAAGACTTCTTTCCTTTCAGATTCTTTACTATCTGAGGACTGTTCAGTTTAACAACAGTGTTGGAGATGAAATCTCTTTCTCAGAAAATCGACTGGGTTCTGCTAATTTTGATCTTCTCAACTGGGTTTTCCTCCTCAATAAATCTTTTGTGCCCATGAAAATTGGAAAACTAGATCCTAGGGCTCCCCCAGGCAAGGATTTCACCATAAACTCGGATGCAATTGTCTGGGCCACAAAGGTGAGCAGGAAGGAAATGTTGTAAGTTCAAGAAAGATTCATCCTCTCTTGGGAATGCAGAACATCCCTCTAACTTGGAAAAACATTCAGTTGAGTCACAAAATATGGCAGTGATTTGGTGAATAACCTGCTTTGCATGTAACACACTTGAGGTTTAATTTGTGTGAAGCCACAAATGGTTGGGATTGGGAAGAATGTCTATTTGAAACCCAGGACACAGTTAGAAGATGGGTGGGGTCAAGCTATTCTCCAAAGCATCTGAAGGCAGGACAGGAAGCAACGGATGGAAACTAATCAAGGAAAGCAGCAACCTGGAATGAAGAATAAATGTCCCAATAACTAGAACAATTAATCAGTGGAACAACTTACCTGCAGAAGTTGTAGATGCTCCAACACTGGAAGGTTTTCAGAATAGATTGGATAATCATTTGTCTGAAATGGTATAGGGTTTCCTGCTTGGGCAGGAGATTGGACTAGAAGACCTCTAAGGTCCCTTCCAACTCTGTTAATCTAGATTCACGATGCAACAATGAGTTACATAGGCCATTCCCATTCAGTTGGATGCTTGTGACACTTTGTTTTAGAAATCCTGCAGCTCAATGTCACAAGATTTCTTTCGTGGGTCCCACTTCCAACCTCCAGCATCTATTGGTGGGTCAGGAGTGCCCCTGCCCTTCATCATCAGGAGCTGCTCCTGGTTTCTTTTCTTTTTTTTTTGAAACAAATTTTATTAGTTTTAAAGACAAACAAACCATCATTAGCCATTGAGTACATAAAACCTCTTTCCATTATAAATTTTTACAAGTCGGATAAAAAATTATTTTATAAAACATAATTCTATTTTACCCCATTTCCATATGGACATATAAATATCTTTTAGCAAATTTCTCATTATTTCTCTTTACTCTTATTCAATTTCATTATTATTATTATTATTATTTCCTATATTTATCCATTTTATAGTCATCGTCTTCATTTCTCTCTGACTTGTTTACCGTTATTCCCATCCAACATTCCTCCAAGGTTTTATCAATTCTCAAACAAACATAAACACACAAAACACAAAAACATAAAACTTCTTTTTAGAAAGTAGCTTGGCCCCAGATTACCTCTCTTTATATGGACTTCAATTAAATTCATGTTCATCTTATATGCCATTACCTATCTTATTTACCATTCTATATCTTCTATATAGCTTCTCCATGCTTTTCACTCTTCTTAATTCTATTTTATTTATTTCATTTTAATTTAAATCATTATACTTGTATCTTTTGCCCATTCTTCCCAAATTATCCATTTATCTCATTCCCTATAGTAAAAAAAAGGATGTCTCCTGGAATCACTAATCAAAGTATGATGCCTTTCTATCATCCCCCTAAATTAACATTTAAAATAACACCTAGTTCCCAATCTGATTCTGCTTAGTACATTCTACCTACTAACTTTAAAAAAAAAGAAAAAATAGTAAATCCAAAATGATTAAATATATAATTAAATAATAAATCTAAATATTAAATCTTGTAACATTCCAATTATCTATTTCAAAAACAAATGCTACAGTAATAAATTTATAATAACATCAACACAATAGTCAATTAAACTCTGTAATTAAACTCAATGTTTTAAACATTCCCTTTAATATTTTGTTAAATTTTGAAGTCTATCATCACTAAACATTTCAATATTTTAATCTTTTATTAATTCTTATAACATTCTAATTTTCTATTTCTAATACAAATACTACAATACCATCTTATGTACCTTGCAGAATCTTCTTTTTAAAAAGATTATACATTACCCTTTATCCCTAAAAAAAAATTCCTTTTTTCCCATCTTGTTTCATACCTTTGTGGCTTTTTTCCCCCTTTCCCCTCCCTTTCTTTTCCCACCTGGCCTTTTTACCCCCCCCCCCCTCTTCTAACCTCTGCCTTTTTAGCTTCCCCTCTCTGTTGTATTCCTTTTTTCTTTTGTTTTCTAACATTGTGTTGATTTTGCATCTTATTTTTCTCTTTCTTGGGTGTTTTTTAAGTCTTAAGTCCTTCATTTTCCTTCCTCTCTTTCTCCTTTCTTTCTTAATTAAACTTTTGGATTCATTAAAGATGGCATCTTCTTCTTCTGCTTCTTCTTCTGCTTCCTCCATCTGTTGTTGTGTTTGCTGACAAATAGCAAGCGCCATTTCTAAAAAATGAAAGGCTTCTTCCACAGCGTCCTTGCCTTCTTTCTTTATTTTTCCATATTCCTTTCTAAGTTCATCAACAGGTAAAGCCATTATAAACCTTTTCTTTCTTCTCTTCCCCCCCTCTTCTTCTTCTTCTTAAAACAACCAAGATGTTTCAAAAGTTGAAACAATTCCCCAAAGTCCCAGAGTCATCAATCAGTCCAAACAAAGCACAAAGTTCTCACTTTCTCTTCCTGGGGTAATATCAGTAAAAAGAGAAAAAAGAAAAAAGCCCAGTCTGTATTTTAAAGCCCTGTTGCAATTAATTTAGTCTCAAAATCTTCAAGGCATCTACTCCAACAAGATCTTAATATATATATATATATATATATATATATATATATATATATATATATATATATATATATATATATATATATATATATATATATATTTGTTTTCTTAAGTTTTCGGGTACTTACATGTATGGTGTTCGGCTTGGTTCGGGTATTTTCCCACGTCATTGTAGTTCTTTTAAAGTTGTAGCAACGTTTCAGCAGAATCTCATCTGCCATCATCAGGCTTCTGTATTGTGTCCGTCTGTGGGTCAGACTTTTACAGTGGTTTCAGATTTAAATTTGGGGCAGCCTATTGCTGTGCCAGAATGGTTTTTTCTTCATCCTGATTGGTTGGGAGTCTTGGTCTGTGTTTATTGGTCTCGGAGTTTGCTGTGTTCTGCTTGATGGGTGTTTCTGATATCTTCTGTCTGTTTTTTGGCTCTTTTTGTATCTTGATTGGCTGGCAGCATTGTGTTACTTTAATGGAGGTCTTTAGTGCAGCTTGGCTTCGGGTAAATGGACGGCTATCATTAGTTAGGAAGCTGGGTTTCATCTGGGTGCCTGGTTGGGGTGTGTTTGAGCTGGAGGTATCAGGGGGGATCTGTTTGTGCCCAGGTGTTTGCCTGGCTTGTGGTGTGGAGATTTTTTTGTTTGTGAGTGCAGGCTTCCAAATGATTGACAGCCTGGTGGAATCATCTCTTCTGTCCTCTCCCTTCCCACTTATAACAAAGAGCCAAGTTTTTACCTTCTATAAAAAGACAGGTTTCTCGATGTCCATTTGTTAGTTCCGTAGGGAAGGAGAGTAAACTTTCCCTTTCAGCACCTCAAATTCGCCGCTTGAAAATCTCCTCTGGGAACAAAGTATCATTCAAAAAGTCATGGTTTTCAGGATGTTAAGTATATCTTAAAGTCCTGGTTCAGCCAAAAAAACGTTTCTCTTCAAAACTTTATCCCTCTTCCTCCTGCACAGTCTTACCCAGCTGCCGGCTTCTTCGTGGCGGCCATTACAGACCGCCGCTCCACCGCCTTGAGAGAAGGGGGTTTTGCCAGCTGGGGAGGGGGTCTGCGACGCCCCAAACCCCTCTCTGGATCCCCCTATCTTCGGCTGCCTCTACGGGGCAGCCTTAGCCTCCAGACCCGTCGGGATCGGAGGCACCAAGACGGCTAGCACTACAGGGATCGCACAGGATCGCGAATCCCTGCTGCCGCCGAAGCCTGGCAAACCGGAAGTCCCGGAGCTGCTCCTGGTTTTTGGTTGACAGCATTGAACCATTTCATTTGAAGAACATAGAGATAGGAATATGGAATGGAAATAGGAATTTGGAAACCAATAAAGGGGAATATTTATAGCTCAGGGTTGACATGAGGGGCCCTTGGTGCTCTCACTATGCCTAGATTGTTAACCCAGGCATAATTTTAAAAATCATCCTGGAATCACCCCATATTAATATCAACAATTTTACCCAATAGGGCAGCAGAAAAAGTGGGAGGTGGTGGGTTTTGATGTGTATAAATAGACTATTTAATTGTTTAAGTTCACAGTGTCTCTTGTCTGTTGTTTTAGCCGAGACTTTGGTATCTCACGCTTGTTTTCTTGCAGACGTTTCATGGCCCAAACTAGGTAACATCTAGCACTGGTGATGTTACCTAATTTGGATAATGAAACATCTGCAAGAAAACAAGCAAACTCAGAGTACACCAAGGACCCCTCTATTTGGAAAGTAATCAATGAAGCATGTTCATTGCTTAGATCATTGCAAATATTTCCCCCCTTTTTTGTAGACAATCCCCATTGCCAGGTGTGGCAGGAAAAGATGCCAGGCAGGAGAGAGGAGAAGAGTTCCAGAGGGCGAGCCGGTTTGCTGCTACCAGTGTGACGCTTGTCCAGAAGGGACTATTTCTAATCAGACAGGTAGAACAGACTTCAAATGTGGACCTTCCATGATCAAGGAAGCCATCCAGTAGATCAGATTAGTTTCTTAATATTGTTGTCCTTGACATGTATTCATACCTTTCAGCAGAACTCTTCATGGATCTAAACTGTCCTGGCCCCAGAAGCCACCTTTCCTGATCCTCATCAGTTTTATGCAGGATAGTTTCAGGGTAGAATTTATGAATTCCCAACCTGCATTTTCACTCCTATTATAACATCTAATTGGGAAAACCAACTTCCAAATTTTTCCTGAAGGAGTGAGGTGTGTGGTTCAAGTTTT
This sequence comes from Notechis scutatus, assembly GCF_049901735.1. Lineage (NCBI taxonomy): Eukaryota > Metazoa > Chordata > Lepidosauria > Squamata > Elapidae > Notechis > Notechis scutatus. Next base: position 338,010,362 of record NC_142009.1, on the reverse strand, counting down.
AATTTTTATTATTTAGGTGTGCTTCTTCTCTCAGCATTATCAATATTCAAGGAAAAAGATTTATTAGAGAATCTATATCTATCAATAAATGAGAATATTTGAAGCTCAGGGTTGAAATGAGGGGTCTCTTCTGCTCCCTGATCTTGGTCTTTTTCTTGCAGACATTTCTTTATCCAAACTAGATAACAATATTAACACTAGTGTTACGTAGTCTGGGTAATGAAATATCTTCTAGAAAACAACCAAGCTCAGAGAGCACCAAGGACTACACAGTCCTCTTTCTTCCCCTCCCCTCCCTCTTCCTCCTCCTCTTTATGACCCCACTCCCTTCTATCAGTGATAACGCTACCTAGTTTGGATAAAGAAATATCTGCAAGAAAACCACCAAGCTCAGAGAGCACCAATGACCCTCTCAATCTATATCTACCTCTACCTATGTATGTGAATCTATCCCTGCAAGAAAAATCTAAGCAGATTTGAAGTGCAAAGCAGAGAGTTCACGGCTGGGATAATCAGTAGATAATGTTCACAAACAGCAGCATTCCTCCCTAATAGATCTATGAATGTTCGGGGGTTCCACTATAAAGTGTGTGTCTATATGTGTAGAAGAAACAATTGGTAGCCTCAGATTAAAAGCCACAGTAATTGTGGAAATTTCCAATGACAGGAGAGGGACTTTCCCCCCAGCAAACTGACCACGAAGCTGGACCTGAACAAATCCTTGTCTCTAACTAACCTATCCCAAGGATCATCATGAACGAAGGATGATTTATTCCCCATAAATTGTACAGTGGGTCTTTTCATCACTCTTTTTGTGGGTTGGCCACAAAGAGAAAAATCATATCATCTCTGCAGGAGGGATAATGCGCATGGTAGTTGATCAAGAAATCCTTAGACAAAGTCTTTTGATTTCAGATGCAATTCACTGTGAACTCTGTCCAGAAGACCAGTATGCCAAGAAGGACAAGGACCAATGCATTGTCAAGAAGATCCACTTCCTTGCCTATCAAGAAACCCTGGGATACATTTTAGTTTTTCTTGTTCTTTTTCTCTCAGTGATCACATCTGTAGTCCTGCTAATCTTCCATAAACACCATGACACACCAATTGTCAAGGCCAACAACCGAGATCTCACCTACATCCTCTTGGTCTCCCTCCTGCTCTGCTTCCTTTGCTCCTTCCTCTTCATTGGTCAACCAGGGAAGCTCACCTGTCTCTTACAACAATCTGCCTTTGCCATTCTCTTTTCCCTTGCAGTTTCTTCTGTGTTGGCAAAGACTGTCATGGTGGTTCTGGCCTTCATGAACACCAAGCCAGGGAACAAGACAAGGAAACTCCTAGGAAAACCACTGACCAACTCCATTGTCTTAGCCTGTCCCCTGGTCCAAGCAGTCCTTTGTGCCACCTGGCTGGGAAACTCTCCCCCATTTCCTAACTTAGATTTCCACTCCTTGTTTGGAGAGATAATCTTGGAATGTAAGCAAAGCTCAGTATTCATGTTTTACCTTGTCCTTGCCTATCTAGGTTTTCTGGCCCTCATTAGTTTCACCGTGGCCTTTCTGGCTAGGAAATTGCTTGACAGTTTTAACGAAGCCAAGTTCATTACTTTTAGCATGCTGGTCTTTTGCAGTGTTTGGATCTCCTTCCTCCCCACCTACCTGAGCACCAAAGGGAAGTCCATGGTGGCTGTGGAGATCTTCTCCATTTTGGCCTCTGGAGCTGCGCTCTTGGCTTGTATCTTTTTCCCCAAATGCTACATTATCCTACTGAGGCCTGAGCTGAATTCCAGAGGAAATATCATAATTACCAAGAATTTCTAATGGTGGGGAATGGAAGGATTTATATTCCCTGCAGACAGCTGGTCATTTAATTCTTTTAGAGAGTCATTGAGACCACTTGGAGGTTGACCAGCTGCCTTTAAGGAGTATAAATCCTTCCATTTCCCCACCATCCAGTCAGAGCTGAAGAAGCTCCTTGGATGAGAAGTGAAACATATTCAAAAATAAAACAAAGTCCAGTTGCCTCTTGAAAAAAAAAGCACCTTTGGGACAATTATAGCATGGATTGCCTTGTGCAGGAGCCAGCACTCTCTACAATGGAGCTATATGTGTGCATGCTTGCTTGCCGGACACATGCACAAAGCATCCCCTCTTCTTCCCTCCACTGGGGGGGGGGGGGCAAAACTGGAAACTTTGGGGAACTCTGTACTAGAATATAAAATTAGAATGAACCCCTCCTTTTAGCTCTGATGATGTTACCTAGTTTGGTAATGAAATGTCTGCCAGAAAACAAGCAATCTCAGAGAGCACCAACCCTGATCTACAATTTCTCTATCAAAACTCCATCTTGTCTGAATGGCAAAAACTCTGGGAAAGAAATTGTAAGTTGACAATGGCAACTACCTAGAAGGAAATTGTATATAAAATGTTTTATAGGTGGCATTTACCACCAGCCAGATTAGCAAAGAAGTTTAAAAACATGTCCGCCAGATGTTGGAAATGTAACCAGACACCGGGTATGTATTATCACATGTGGTGGACATGTGTAAAATTTGGACATAAATACATACATGGTTAGAAAAAAATGTTAAGGCAACACATAGATTATAAGCCAGAAATACTTTTGTTAGGCATGAGACCAGAATAGTATGATAAAGGGAATTTATACTTAATATTAGATGTTTTGACAGCAGCAACACTACTTTGACAGTATTTGCACACTACTGGAAAAATGGGGAAATACCTACAGAAGAAGATATTATTCCAAAAAATTGACATTGTGCAGAAATGGACCGATTGACACTAAAAATAAAAGCAAAAGAGGACACAGAGTATTTTCAAACATGGGACATGTTTTACAAATGGTTGGATAGTAGAGGTAGAAATTAGGAGTGGGAAAAATATTATTGTATATAAATGAAATGATCCAGATTCCAGACAATATGCTGTTCAATAAGCACCTCTGTATGCAATGCAGACATATATAAATAAACTGTTAAAAAAAATACCCTCCATCTTTCCTGCAGAGGCTCGGTTACATGTAAGTCAAACATCCAACTTCACCTTCATTCTCATTTCCATCTCTGTGGATTACAACTAAGAGACACAAACATGTTTTTCCCTATCCTCTGGTGTCTCAGTGGTTTCTTGTACTTTATTTATTTATTTATTTATTTAATTTGCCAATTGTTTACAAGATAATAAGTATAAGTTTATACATAGTTGTGAATACAAGAAATGGGTACATATAAGAAAAATAAAAGAAGAATAAGAGAAACAATAGGACAGGGACGGTAGGCACGTTGGTGCGCTTATGCACGCCCCCTACAGACCTCTTAGGAAAGGGGTGAGGTCAATAGTAGACAGTCTAAGGTTAAAGTTTTTGGGGTTTGGGGAAGAAACTACAGAGTCGGGTAGAGTATTCCAGACATTGACCACTCTATTGCTGAAGTCGTATTTCCTGCAATCAAGTTTGGTGCGGTTAACTTTGAGTTTGTATCTATTGTGTGCTCTTGTGTTGTTATGGTTGAAGCTGAAGTATTCATTGACAGGTAGGACATTGCAATGTATGATTTTATATACCATGCTTAAATCAGACCGAAGACGGCGTAATTCAAGGTTTTCTAGTTCTAGAATTTCAAATCTGGTGGCATAAGGTATTCTACAACGAGTAGAGGAGTGGAGAACTCTTCTTGTGAAATATTTCTGGACTTTCTCAATTGTGCTAATATCAGATACGTAATGTGGGTTCCAGACTGATGAACTGTATTCGAGTATTGGTCTAGCAAATGTTTTGTATGCTCTATTTAGTAGTGTGATATTACCAGAGAAAAAGCTACGTAGGATTAGGTTAACAACTCTTAATGCCTTTTTGGCTATGTAGTTGCAGTGGGCTCTAGCACTTAGATCATTCGAGGTGAGTATTCCAAGGTCCTTTACAGAGCTTGGGTCATCAACAAGATCTTGACTATTCAGCTTGTATTTTATTTTCTGATTTTTTTTGCCAATATGTAAGACAGAGCATTTATTTGTTGAGATTTGAAGTTGCCATTTGTTTGACCATTCTGATACATAGTCAAGATCTTTTTGTAGGGTAGTAGTATTGTCTGTGGTATTGAACAGCTTTACATCATCAGCGAAAAGAATGCAATTGCTCTTAATATGATCACAGAGGTCATTTATGTAGAGTATGAAGAGAGTTGGTCCTAGAATACTGCCTTGGGGGACACCACTATTGACAGGTACAGAATTTGATAGGACGCTCCCGATTTTGACCATTTGTTGTCTGTTTGCCAGGAATGCTTCTATCCAGTTATTCAGTTGTCCAGAGATACCATAGGATTTTATTTTTAGGAGTAGTTTGTCGTGTACCACTGAATCAAAGGCTTTACAGAAGTCTATGTAGATTGCGTCTATTGCTTTGCCCTGGTCGAGTTGTGTCGTCCATATGTTTTTGCAGTGTAAGAGTTGCAGATTACAGGATAGTTTTTTTCTGAAACCAAATTGTTTATTGGAGAGTAGGTTGTTTGTCTCTAAGTGGAGGATGATGGATTGGTTAATAATTGATTCCATGACTTTACAGGTGACGCAGCATAAGGAGATTGGCCTGTAATTTTCAACTAGGCTTGGGTCTCCCTTTTTGAAGATGGGGATGACTGTGGCTTGTGACCATAGGTTAGGCAAGGAGCTGGTCCTGAAAGATTTTTCAAAGATTATGCTTAGAGGTTTGGCTATGGCAGTGGATAGCTTTATTAAGAAGTAGGCATATATTCCATCCGGTCCAATAGATAGAGATGGTTTTAGATTGCGTAGTGCTTTTTCAACATTGTCTTCTGTAAAATCGATATGTATTAGATCATTGTTGTTATCTGTGGTACGGCTAGGAAATACTGGGCATGATCCATTGCTGTTTACAAATACTGAGCCGAAGAATGTGTTAAAGATGTTGGCTTTAATGGTGTCGTCGTTGCAGTCTTTACCATCAGGTCCTATCAAGGGTGGGATAGACCTTGAGTCTTTTAGTTTGTTGTTTACAAAATTGTAAAAAGCACGGGTGGAATTGGAGCTTAGAAGGTTTTCAACTTGTTTAATGTGATAATTGATGCATTCGGTCTTTATCTGGTGGCATAAATTTTTGTATCGGCTTTTGAAATTGGCAACGTGACCAGATTTGTTTTTCCGTCAGAGTGATCTCTTTTTGGATTGAAGTTTCCTTATTGTTATGGGTAATCTGCTTTTTTGTTTTGTTTTGGGAGTTGTTGTTGGTACATATAGTTTGATGACTCTTTTGACTTCAAGTAAAAATATGTTGTAATGGTCTTCAACAGTATTGCATCCAGTGAATAGAGATTGCCAATCAAGGGATGAGAGATCGTTGTCTGTAAGATCATAGTTGCCTTTTTGAAGTTACAATTGGGGATTACATCATTGTGGTGATTTTTGTGTGGGCGTATGTTGAGACAAAAGTCAATCATATTGTGGTCACTGCTGGAAAAGGGTTCTTTAGTTTGTATTCTGTAAATTAAATTCAAACTATTGCAGAAGATGAGATCGAGGCAGTTGTTTAGTCTAGTGTTGTTGGTTACTAGTTGTTCCAGTCCCAGATTTGTAATAGCATTGTAGAAGGTTGTGTGTATGATTTCAGTTGTACAATCATTTAGTACATTTATGAGCTACATAAAGATGGCGACGCCCAACTAGGAAGGTTAAGCTCTCGCTCCTGGACCACTATCTCCCTATAAAGCCATCACCTGCAGCAGAAACCACTTTTAAAGCTGCTGTTACACCAGTAACCGTGAGTAAACCTGAGTCCAAAAAACAAGCCCAAAAACGCTAGATTCTGAAGCTGTGGAGCCCAAATATTCCTGCTAACAGATCCGGAGCCCTCCTCTCCTTCCCCAGAGAAGTGAAGCCCTTTCCTTCACTCGGAGCCTGCCTGCGGAGTGCTAACAACCTACCTTCATTTAAATCCCTCACACAGCTGATAGAAGTTATCTTCCACGCCAGACAATGCATTTCCTTTAATATCCCCCACGCAGTTTTCACCGCCACATCGGTCAGCTGGCAGAAAAAAAAAAAAACGAGGGAGGAAAAAGCCCTGAGGCTCTTAGTAGCCAAAAGTCACCCTGGACGGCAGAGGAATGCTTTTGAGACTGACTCGAAGAAAACCTCTCCATCCGAACTAAAAAGAGACTTAGCATGGCTAAATCAAAGGTGTGACAGAAGTAAAAAAGAAAGGAAAGATCTTGTAACAGCGTGCTTAATCTTGGTAAAAAATCACTCCAATTTCTGCAGTGGAATTTTCCTTGGAAAGTGGGACTCTAAGGAGGAAAATAGCTGCGATTAACGATCTGGAGTTACTGTCAGATTTAGTTAAAAGTAAAGGACAGATTGGATTGGTTAACCCAAACTTCTGGACTGTATTTTTACTACTAGTCAACTTGAAGAGCTTTAAGAAACTATTGCAAAACAATCTTATTCAGAGACATATTGATTGTAGTCAAAGTGTTTAATTCAGCAAGTTTTACTCTATTTCAAAAACCCTTTGAACATCGTGTTACAACCTTTTGTTTACAGAGTAATAGCAATCTGCTATTACAAAGAGCAATAAATTCCTCTCATTCAGTCAACTACAGCTGCTAGTAAAACAATTAACCCTTTCCTTGCAGACTCTTAATACTACCTCATTACTTTAATCAAACACTGATTAATTCATTACCTCAAAACTTACAACTTTTCTACCTCATCACCTATATCAATTATTAGATAATCAATTTCTATAAAATATTTTATTAATGGTTTAATTGATTTATTGTTTTAATTGATTAGTGTGATTAGAGTGTTTAGTGCAAATAGTGTGATTACTGACTAGTTTAAAAGATCAAGATTCATGTATTTTAATTGAATAGTAAAACCAATGATTTAGTGAATTTAAATGAACAGTGTGATTAATGATTAGTGTAATTAATTGATTAGTGATTAGAGTAATTAATTGATTAGGCTGATTGTTGCTCAGGAATATTATCTGACTAGAGAGATTACTGCAATTGATTGATTGGTGTGATATTGGCTATATAGATTACCCAAAATTGTTCCTTTAATTAATTCAATCAACGTACTATCTTAACAAACCTACCATGCCAAAAAGAAAATCCAATGCCAAACCACAACCTAAAGAGAAGATAATCCCCACCAATGAACCACAAGACTCCTGCACATGCCTTAAATGCTACAAAAATCTAAAAGATAATGAAAACTCCATCAAATGTTCTCTGTGTAAAAAATACGCTCATCATGACTGCTTGGGATTAACCAAGCAATTTATTCAATACCTGGAATCATCCAATGAGTTTCCATATCTCTGCAAACCATGCAAACCCAAACTGGATCTGTTGGAAAGAGTTGATACCATTGAAACCATTGAAACATCCCTTAACACCATAGTAGCATCCCTGGACGCCGTAAAAGAAAGAATATCCAACCTTGAAAAAAAGACACAACGCAAAAACCTGAACATCCAATAGCTACTAACCACATCTCTACCCAACAACCACAACCCAATCCAAAACCCAATCCACAAATAAACACAACCCAGACAAATATTGATATCCCAATCCTCATCAGAGAAGCTGTTGAGCGTGAATGGAAACGTCCAAACGCCATCTTATTTGGTCTAGAGGACATCAATGACAATGATGACATCACAATTGTCCGAAACATCATCAGTGATTATCAAGCATCAACCATCTCCGCTGATGAAATACTTGACATTTCCCGCATTGGCCGAGAGCTCAAAAACAGAGACGGCTCTGTGGCCCCACGCTTGTGCAGGGTCATTTGCAAAAATGAATCAAGCAAACGTAAATTCATTTACACTATAAATTCACTCGCCAAAACCAACACCAACCATAAGAACCTCCGTTGTCGCCCTGACCTAACCATACAGCAACGTGCCTGCTCCCGTGTACTCCGCACCGAACTCAAAAAACGTCTAGACAATGGAGAGAAGGACCTGTACATTGACTACCATGCTGACTGTATCAAAAGTAAGCCACACAACCCGCAACTCAGCTTTAACCCTCAACCACAACCCTACCTCAACCGATCCACCATCACCCAAGACTAGGCATGCACGCCCCTAACTACCTCAATTCCAACTACTGCTGGCCTTAAATGCAAACTACTCAATGCAAGAAGCCTCGTGACTAAAATACCTGAATTTTTCCTCCTACTAAATATGGCTAAATTCGACATTATATTTGTCTGTGAAACATGGCTCAATGCATCTCTTCCTGACTCCATTACCACAGTAAGAGACTATCATGTTTACCGATCAGATCGTGAAATTCGTAGAGGAGGTGGTGTTGCTATCTTCTATAAAAAGTCCTTACATCTAAAAAATATCCAAGTTACCCAGGAGCTTGCTCTTCCTGAGACCATCATCTGTGAACTATCCTTAAATATCACAATTCAATTCTTACTATGTTACAGAGCACCTGATTATGACATCGAACATGTAAACAAGCTAAATACATTACTAACATGGGCTGCATCCTGCCCATACCCTTTTATCTTTCTTGGCGATTTCAATCTACCTCATATTGCACCATGACTGGGTTGATGATCTTTACTATGGGGAATGGTCCCATAAACTTTGGCCCCAATTTCTTCCTAGGGAGTCTTAACCTCAGATATTTGGTTCTGTCAGGATTCTGGCAGTTACTCCAATAAAATCATGAGCCTTGAGCCACACTCCCAAAACTAAAAATGATTTATTTGAAGTTAACATTCTATGTCCGGCATTAACCTGGGCATAGCCAACTCTCAGTTACTTAATTCACTGTCACCCTTCATCCTGCATCCACTGCTCTGGGTGTATCATCCAACAAAAAACATCCATAGCCAAGAGTCATCAATCATACTCTCCAATTAGACTTTTGCGCAGCAGAAACTTCAGTCATCTAATCAGTCTTTGAAGAAAATATGAATGGAACGTACTTTCAATTCCACACTGCTGCCTGCTTTTTGAAGCTCCCCCCCTTCTTTCTGTTGTTAACTATAAAACATGTATGCAAAATCTTTTATGAGTTGACAGGAATCTCAGACAGAAAGCCACATTACTCATGGAAGTGCACAGTGAATGGATAGCTGGAACTGAACAAATCCTTGTCTCTGGCTAATCTATCCTCAGGACCATCCTAAATGAAGGATGATTTGCTCTTTTTGATGCCCCATAAATAGAAAATGTGATTATTTCATTACTCCCTTTGTAGGTAGGTTAACAGCAGAAAGGCAACACATGTACCATCTTTGTGGGAAAGATAATATGCATGGTAGTTGCTTGAGAAATCCTTAGACAAAGACTTTTGATTTCAGATGCAGCTCACTGTGAAGTCTGCCCCAAAGACCAATTTCCCAACAAGGACAAGGACCAATACATTGCCAAGAAGCTCCACTTTCTTGGGATACATTTTAATTTTTCTTGCTCTTTCCCTCTCTGGGATCACTTCTGCAGTCCTGGTGATCTTGTATAAACGTCACGACACACCGATTGTGAAGGCCAACAATCGAGATCTCACCTACATCCTCTTGGCCTCCCTCCTTCTTTGCTTCCTCTGCTACTTCCTTTTCATTGGTCAGCCAAGGAAGCTCACCTGTCTCTTCCAACAATCTGCCTTTGCCATCCTCTTTTCACTTGCAGTTTCCTCTGTGTTGGCAAAAACTGTCATGGTGGTTCTGGCCTTCATGGCCACCAATCCAGGGAACAAGACAAGGAAACTTTTAGGAAAACCATTGACCAACTCCATTGTCATAGTCTGTCCCCTGATCCAAACAGTCCTTTGTGCCACCTGGTTGATCACCTCTCCCCCATTTCCCAGTTTGGACTTCCACTCCTTGTTTGGGGAGATCATCTTGGAATGTAATGAAGGCTCAGCTTCAATGTTTTACACTGTCCTCACCTACATGGGTTTTCTGGCCATCATCAGTTTCATGGTAGCCTTCCTGGCTAGGAAATTTCCTGACAGCTTTAATGAAGCCAAGTTCATTACTTTTAGCATGCTGGTCTTTTGCAGTGTTTAGATCTCCTTCCTTCCCACTTATCTAAGTACCAAAGGGAAGTCCATGGTAGCCATGGAGATCTTCTCCATTTTGGCCCCTGGAGCTGCTCTCTTGGCTTGTATCTTTTTCCCCAAATGCTACATTATTCTGCTGAGGCCAGATCTGAATTGTGTTGTAATGACGAGGCAGTCGAGGTGTTTGATCATGATCAAATGAATCATGATGACTTTATTGGAGTCTAGTCTTTGCATTTATACACATTTTTAGTAATCCTCCAACATTGGTTAACTTTGGTTATTGCTTAACTTTTGTTACTATTTAGCATAGTAATTAACACAATTATCTCTAGTTAAAGTCTAACATGTTTACTTCCTCTCTCTAATCCTCCTTTACATTAGTGACTTTGTTTGCCTGAGTTGTATTTGCTTTGCAAACATTCATTACCTGAGGTTTGCCATCCAGATAAGAACATTCCTGCAATTACAACTCTACATATCCTCGTTTTTTATTTTAAATGGAGGATTCAAAGATTTATGAATGTATCGCAATTGTAGAGGATTAAGAGAGGGGGAAGTAGGATGAAACAATGCAAATAAATTTGGAATACATTGAATAAAACAGCAGGTTACAATTAGTACAATAATAATAATTATAACATAAAAGAAAAACTGTCTGAGCCAAGACCAATCAGGAAGCCAATTGGTTAGCCACTCAAAAGGTGAGTACTGAGCATGGATATTATTTCTAATGTATGATGCATTAAAAATAGGAAAATTATCAGGATACATATCAGGAGCTATATTAATTCCATGCAAAGAAGAATTAAAGGTACCTGACAACCAATAGTAGTCAGAACAATAACTATAATTCCCTAGCTTTTTAAATATGTGCTGAGCAGCATCATAATCAGACCAATTATGAAGCCAAGTGTGTTTAGAGTGACAACAGAAACACAGACCCCTTGTAAATTGACTAACTTTCAAGTAACGCAAACGGACAGAATTCAATTGCATAGGGGTTTAGAAAATAGCCAGGAGTGTGAAATAGATTATAGTTGTGAGACAATAAATGTAGAAGACATGATCAAGTTAGGGATAAAAGAAATTTGACCAAATGCCATTGGGGGCTCATAGTATAAAGTAATATTTGTGCCATGCGTCATAAACATATATTGGGCATGATGAACCCACAAATTAGGGTTAAGACGAACCACAGAAGTGTCATTTTGAGCAGAAACACCATTAACCATAAACAAGAAAATACAAAGTAAAATTGTAACAGAATTAGCAGTAATAATAGCAAAAACAGCAGCAACAAGATTTTCAGGAGTCTGAGGTAATGAGGCCTGTTGCGGTTGTTGTTGAGCTTGATATGTAGTAGATTTAACCTGGCCCCAAATGATGGGTTGCGGGCGCTTTGACCTTGGAAGACGGACTTCTGTGTTCAGATGAAGATTGAAATCCAGAATCAGGTTGTGAAGGCCCTGATGCCATGCCATGATACGGACGAACACAGTGCGCTGGAACCCACACTGCTTGTCCAGTAGAAGGATCTTCCATGGCAGCGTAACCACAACCCCAGGTTATCAGCAGTGTAGGGCCTTTCCAGGTTGGATCTGGAGCTTGGCGATACTTTACCAAAGGCCTTGCTAAAGATTCAGTAGTTCGAAAATGCAAATTAACAGGTGAGTTTGCAAGAGAATCTAAAAAGGTTAAATAATTCCAAGTAAAACCTTGAATTACGCCGTCTTCGGTCTGACTTAAGCATGGTATACAAAATCATACATTGCAATGTCCTACCTGTCAATGAGTACTTCAGCTTCAACCATAACAACACAAGAGCACACAATAGATACAAACTCAAAGTAAACCGCACCAAACTTGATTGCAGGAAATACGACTTCAGCAATAGAGTGGTCAATGTCTGGAATACTCTACCCGACTCTGTAGTTTCTTCCCCAAACCCCAAAAACTTTAACCTTAGACTGTCTACTATTGACCTCACCCCTTTCCTAAGAGGTCTGTAGGGGCGTGCAAAGCGCACCAACGTGCCTACCGTCCCTGTCCTATTGTTTCTCCTATTCTTTTATTTTTCTTATATGTAACCATTTCATGTATTCACAACTATGTATACATTTATACTTATTATCTTGTAAACAATTGACAAATCAAATAAATAAATAAATAAATAAATAAATATAATGCTACAGCAATGAGATTTTGAATCTTTCGCAGATGGTAAGGGCCAGACTCAGTTTGTAATTGTTTCTGAAGCAATGCCTTAAAACAGGGGTCCCCAACCACCGGTCCGCGTACCGGTACCGGTCCGTGAAACAAGTCTTACCGGGCCGCTGGTTTGCTGGGCGCCGCCATCTTTTTTTGATGAAAAAGTGCTTCCGGTGAGCTTTTCCGGGTAGAAAGCTCACCGGAAGCACTTTTTCATCAAAAAAAGATGGCGGCGCCCAGCTGATGCCGGTACCGGGCCGCGGCGCCCAGCTGATGCCGGTACCGGGCCGCGGCATAAAAAAGGTTGGGGATCACAGCCTTAAAAGTACGATGACTCCCTCAACTATATCTTGACCCTGAGAGTTGTAAGGAATTCCGTGCACTAAAGTAATATTCCATTTCTGACAAAAGGTTTGAAATTCCTTACTAATATAAGTGAGGCCCTTGTCAGTTTTCAACTGAGAAGGCTGACCCATTACAGCAAAAGAGGATAGGCAATGAGAAATAACATCTAAAGTACGTTCATGTTTTGAAACAGTAACCCAAAGGAAATGTGAATGAGTGTCAATAGACGTATGAAGATAACAGTATGGCTTAAAGGTTGAAAATTGAGTTATATCCATTTGCCAAATTTGATTAGCTTGGGTTCCTCGTGGGTTGACACCCACTGGAAAGGGAACTGCCAGTTGCTGACAAGCTGGACAAGCATGGACAATATCCCGGGCTTGAGATAATGAAATTTTAAATTGCTTTGCAAGCGATTTGGCATTTTGATGAAAATAAGAATGGCTATCAACAGGATCAACAAACAAAGATGCAACATCCTTTAAGGATTCATCTGCCTTCTGATTTCCTTCAGTCAAGGCATTAGTAAGGAGTATGACTTCGAATGTGTTCTACATACAAAGAATACAAGCGAGTTTCCAAACTATTCTTTAAAGATAAAAACAAGGATAACAAATTCTTATCCAAAGAGAGAGAACAATAAGAAAAGTGCAGAGATTGCATAGCTAAATACACATATTGAGTATCAACAATCAAGTTAATAGGTTGGTCATTGAACAATTGTAAAGCTAAAATCACAGCAGCCAGCTCAGCACGTTGAGCTGAAGTCTGCGTGGTAGTAAATTTAGAATACCATTGTTGTTGAATCTGCCAGACGACCACACCCCTTGTAGGTGAGCCATCAGTAAAAACTTCTAAGAGCTTTAGAAATAGGATTTTGCACAAAAATGGAAGAAAAGGCCAGATTTAAAGTAGTAGTAACCACTATTCTAGGATCCGTGGGTAAAGAATACAATAAGTTTCCCACATATTGAGAAAAGGCTATCTGATATGATTCTGAAATTATCATCAAATGCTCATATTCAACTTTTGTACAAGTGAAAGCTATGCTAATAAGATCCTGTCCTGTAAGATGTAAGGGTCGTTTACGACCTTTAATAATCAAATTCTCTAATGCTGATTGATAAGGATAAATGTTTCTAGGTGAAATAGCTGACAAATTACTCAATTCATGAATGTTGACTGCTTGTGGAGAGGCATTAGAATAAAGACACCCCGTGTGTAAGGGTGCAGTAGGAAGAATAGCTAAACAAAGTCCTATTGTTAAGGATGTTATCCTGTCCACATATCGATGCTTAAACTTATTCAATATTTCTTGAAGGCATGTTCTTTGAAGATCAGTTGTGCTCCCTTCAAAGACTGAAATAAGGGCAACATATCACCAGTTGTAATGTAGAAGAATGGGCATGCCCAATTAATAATGCCAAGTAATTTTTGCCATTGTACTAAAGTATATGATTTCTGTACTTGTAATTCAGGAAGAATTGGAATGGAGCAATTATGCAACATTCTATGTCCTAAGTAGGTATAACGTTCTACCTTTTGAATTTTGTCTGAAGCTATATACAATCCCTGTTGTGCCACAGTGTCTGTTAACTCTTAACAATTTAGATTAATCAAAATCTGGGGCTGCTATCAATATATCATCCATATAATGATAGACTAAATAGGAAGGAAATTTTTTCCTAAAGGGTTGAAGAGCATTATCCACGAAATATTGACAAAGTGTAGGGGAATTAAGCATTCCCTAAGGCAACACGCACCAATGATATCATTTTGTGGGCATGCTATTATTAAAAACTTCTCTTAAATCATGAAGGAAATGCCATTTCCCATTTTTCTTTTTTATAACAAAAACAGCAGTATTCCAAAGACTAGTAGAAGGTTCTATATGACCAGCAGCCAATTGTTCTTGAACCAATTGTTGTAAAGCAATGAGTTTTTCCCTTGATAATGTCCACTGTTCCACCTAAACCGGCGTAGAACAGAGCCATTTAAGAGGAAGAGCCATCATCAAGAATCAAATGAGCATTAAGAAGAGAAAGGACATCATGGCTCCAAATATTAGTATGAATATCTAAAATGTAAGGTTGTAGGAAGAAAGTCTTACCAGCAGATGTTGTAACATTAATTTCTTGAACACTCTGCCAAGCAGCTGTAGAACCTCCTATTCCCCACAATGAAGAAACTGTTGTTTTTGCCACTGTACTGGCCATTGTAAAGAGATGACAGTAACATCGGCTCCAGTATCCAATAACCCTTGAAATGGTTGTTTATTTAGGAAGAGATGAGTTCAGCTGATGAAGTAAACCTACAGATAAAGAAGTTGATCCAAATCCTGCATCCACACGATTACCTATACCAGGAGATGGATTTTTATATAGAAGAAGAAACAATTGAACAACAGAAGAATTACAAGGAAGAACTTGAAGAAGATTCACCCAAATCTGAATCATAATGATACCAGTATAATCTGAATCTATTACACCAGGCACAACAAAACAGCCCTTTTTGTGTGCAGAAGAATGAGGCAAAATTAAGCCAACTAATCCTGAAGGAAGAGGTCCTTTAAATTGCGATGGAACTATTTTAACTTCCAAGGGAAATTTAAACTCAATTTCCTCTTGAGTGATTAAATCAATCCCAGCGCTACCAGCTATGGCTGGGGGGGGGGGAGTGAGATAGACTGCTGGAGGAGTCAGGTAATATTTGCTTCCAATCTTCAGGAATCATTGTATAACCATTTTTTATTCCTTTTACAAGTTCTCTTGTAAAATTACCACTAATCCCATAGTCTGTAACTACCTTTTTAAACTCTCCTAAGATCTGATAAGGCAGACCCTCCCATTCTGCTACTTGCAGTCCAAGCTGTGGCCCCTGACCAGGATGATATTGTACTGGACAAACAGACACTAATTCTGCAAGTTCTGTTCCTGAGACAGAGGCATCCTTTTTACAGTTCTCAACTATTTTCTGAAAAGAAGACTGAACAATAGAGTCAGGAGGCTTTTGCCCTATATCTGCAAAAGCTGAGGGAATGGAAGACATATATTCAGGTGAAGAAGGAGGATAAATGACAACATTAGTATAACGTGAAGGTAGAGATGTTAAAAGAGAAAGTTCATTGTGACCAAGTTTTTCAATTGCATGCCTACATAAATACCACACCTGCAAAACTTCTATTTTTGCTCTAGGTTCAGTATGCAATGTTTTCCCTATACGTTCCCAATCAGTTAATTTTAAAGACCCCTCTTTTGGATACCATAAGCACTGAGCTGCAATCTCCTTAAGAGATTTTTCTGTGGTACCTCAGTATTATTTTTCTTCAACAAATACCCTAATTCATCTACATGCTTCCTTTGTTCCTCAGAAAGCGAAGACCCCATACTTACAGAAACCAAAAGGATGAAGAAACCACAAAGGGTTGAAGGTGCACCAAATCCTTGCTGGACGAAGTAAGAGGGTCCCTGTTCATGCGCCACTTGTTATAATGACGAGGCAGTCGAGGTGTTTGATCATGATCAAATGAATCATGATGACTTTATTGGAGTCTAGTCTTTGCATTTATACATATTTTTAGTAATCCTGCAACATTGGTTAACTTTGGTTATTGCTTAACTTTCGTTACTGTTTAGCATAGTAATTAACACAATTATCTCTAGTTAAAGTCTAACATGTTTACTTCCTCTCTCTAATTCTCCTTTACATTAGTGACTTTGTTTGCCTGAGTTGTATTTGCTTTGCAAACATTCATTACCTGAGGTTTGCCATCCAGATAAGAACATTCCTGCAATTACAACTCTACAGAATTGCAGAGAAAATATAGTAAGAAACAAGAATTTCTAACTAAAGCAATGGTCGACCTCATTTATATTTGTTTTTGAGGCATGTTTAAAATGTGATGATTTCTAATAAATGATTACATGAGGAAGGAATTTCTCTATTTAAAAAAATTCCTTATCAAATGCTGCAACTGGTTACACTTTACTTTTGGTCAACAACTATCATCCAGTCTTTGTTTAACATGTTTTCAAAACCCACAAGGTCCCTTCCAACTCTGATTATCTGTTATCTGTTAGCTATATGAATAGGAATGTAATTCTAGACTACAATCGAAAGAGGCCTTCCTTAACTATGGAAAAGTGGTCCAGCTCAGACGCTTGTGGTTACATTGATGCTCAGCATCTATATGAATCAATAAATAATAGGTCTGTAATAAACTTGTTTGTAAGTGAGATTCGTTGTAGCTAATATGTAGCCCTGTATCCAGTTCATGCATTCAGCAAGTATACATTGAGTCCCTTCAGGCATTTCATTCATTTCTGGCTGCTTCCCTTGTGGGGAAAAATGGGAAGCAGAGCAGAACCCCACAATCACCTCGAGCCTGCGGACCGTCTAATGCACACCCCTTTTATACTCATAGCCACTCTAATGGCTTCCAATTGCATTGCCCATTCCTGACTGTTTGCTTCTCGGAAGAACAGAAACGCAGGGCCGAGCTCCCGATTGCCTCGAGCCTGATGCCCGTCTCATTCACTCAAACTGGATCTCACACTTACTTAAGTGATTAATCTTACCTAGTTGCTTTTTCTTTTTTTTTCCCCCTTGGGTCGGTGCTTGATGCTTAGGGCTCTGTTTTGACTTCTCCTCCCCCCCCCCGCGATCTCTGTTTATTTTATCCACTGAGCCAGCCTAGAGACCCAGCTGGCTAGGGAAATGAAAGGGAATTGAAATGCTGCCAACACATAAAGAATATGAAATGACAATAAGGAAGAGGGAAAATAAACCAATATAACAAATTGAGCATAAACAATTTGAAATAAAGGAGTCAATAGAGAGACAATAGATAATGGGAAGAAGGCAAAAAGGACCCTGACAAAGTCATGCTCCAGTTACACTGAGGCATGACCTTCATCTGGAGAAAAGTTGAAACAGAAGCAATATAATCAAGATGTTAATCAATAATGTTCAGAAATCTCATCACAGGATGACAATTACAACAATGAGATTGCACATTGTAATGCAACTGTAATCACAAAAAAAAAAACCAGCATAAAAACAACATCTGTATGAAACACCAGCCTAACCAGTTGGTTTTCTCCTTTTTTCTTTTACAAAACTTCTTTTCCTGTAGGGTGTCGTTAATGGCGGAAACAAGTACTACTACCCAACTGAGAACATATAATAGTACAGTTAAATAAATCTTACTTTAAGGAGCACACTTCCTTGGGCACAACCAAGACTGAGGGCGCGACCCTCCTTCAATACAGTACAAGAGAGTGATCAGCTCTCAGGGGAGATGATATTCCATCAGGTCCCAGCCACAGGGTCACTACCCTAGACTGTTTTGCCAATGAAATACGCTGGGAAAGACATGGGCCCATCCCTTGTGCAAGTCTGGTTGTGACCCTTCCCTTGCAGCCAAATTTTGGGACAGATTCCACCCTCTCTATCTAACACACACAACCTATCTAGCTGTTCTGACCCAAGCATTGTTCAAATCAAATAAACACAAAGTATATATAAAAGCAACACTTTTTAATGCGTCTCTGTGAATTCTGTTCATTCACAGCAAAGAGTCACTAAAACTAATTGTCCCAGATAACAGCAAGCCCTTTCAAGGTAGCAAAAGGCTGCCAAGAACACAAGATTAATTGCAGATAAATATCCAAAGCCAAAAGTCTACAAAAACAAACCAGAATAGATAGGACTTCCACGAGAACTTGGAGTTAAAAGAACTTCTTTGCTTCCTGCAAAGAAGCCAACCACAAAGGCTGGCTTTTATCCCTTATGGGAGGGGCCATCACCTTCCAGCCTTACTGCCAAGTCACCCATGCTGCTACTGCTGCTCTTTCCTTCGAGAAGCCCTGCACGCATACGCACTGAGCACAGACTCCTCAGGGTCACTGCTGCCAGACTCCATGACCTCCGAAGGCAGCAGCCCACTCTCTGATAGTCCTGGCCCCAGCCCTGCATCACATGCAGGCCCCTCATCCAAGTCCTCACTCTCAGAGACCTCAGCCATCCGCACCTCTGCCTATGAACCACAACAGTAACTAATCGTGCTCCCAATAGGACCATGTGGCTTACCTCTGATCCAAAGCAGACCACTGGCATCCAAAATAACAGCAGGCTGGAGATGAGGCTCCAAACCAAGAGTGGTCAGGGGTCCTGGCCAGACGGCAGGTCTCTCTTCCAGCAGCTCTTATTCCTAGCCAAACACACCACCTGATTTGAGATTCACCCACTTCTTTTATACCCTTTTCTTTCTGAAGCCCACCAAGTAGTATGCAATCTTACTGGATGTACCTCCTTGTCCCCACATACTGTCCATCACTTAATACCCACTTGTAGGTATATGCCAACTCTTTTCCAACTTGCTTACTATCTGCTACTTTCAGTTCCCTTTTTCCTCAATTTCCCAGACATTTGTGATCCAAAATAGCTCTATTTTTTATTGTCCAGCAAATATATGCTTTTTGCAGAAGTAGCAGATAGCAAACATATTGCTGTTCCTGCAAATTCAGCTCCGCAGATTGCAAATATTTCACCATGTTTGTGAAATCAGCTCAGCCGGCATGATGATATATTGTTAATTTGAGGCCTTCAATTAAGCAGAGGCCTACATCAACTTTAGGGCCTAGTTGTCTTCCTCTCACATTCGACTTCATGCTAAAACACATCCCAGGGGGAGAGAACTCTCTGGATGACACCCTCTCTCGCATGCTCCAGTATAAATGTGAAAGGGAAAGATTGTAAATGCCATCATCCCCCCTACCCAAATAGCTGCCCAAGTAATCACCAGGTGACAACACCGCAACCGACAAGACCAACCCACAGGCAACTTAACCATGAAATTAAAAACCGAACTGCTAGCAGACCATTGGTTCTGGGACAATGAACACATCTTAATGAAAAGAGATGACCAAGTGTGGAAAGGAACAAAACTCTACATCCCAGAATCCCTAAGTACTCTAGTCCTTCAGAGGAGCCATGACGCCAAACCGGCTGGCCACTTTTAAAAGACTTTACACTTAACTCAAAGGCAATTCTGGTGGCCTGGCATAAAGAAAGACATGGAGAGTTATGTGAAGAGTTGCAACATTTGTGCCACAGTGAAAAAATGAACCAGGAAAACACCCCAGATTGCTACAGATGGTTGCGGAACCAATGTGGCCCTGGGAGGAGATCGCAATGGATTTCATAGTAGAGTTGCTGAAAAGTCACAGAAACATAGTGATCTGCACTGTAATAGACTTATTTTACAAACAGGCACATTTTATACTGTGCAGCAAGCTACCCTTAGCATACCAGTTAGCCAAGCTGTTTTTGAAACACATCTACCGCCTACATGGAGTGCCACGGAGAATTATATCAGACAGAGGTGTCCAGTTCACAGACAAATTTTGGAGGGAGTACCTACAGACTATTGAGTCATCCCAGGTTCTTAGCTCTGCTTTTCCTCCAAGTACCTGGGGGGGGGGGAGGGCTGAGAGATTGAATGCCATTGTAGAGCAGTACCTGAGGTGTCACATGAATTGTCAGCAATCCAATTGGGTGGACTTCTGCCTTTTGCGGAGGTTGCGTATAATAATGCTATTCACAGTAGCATGGACTAACCCCCTTCAAAGTAGTGAGTGGCAAGGAGTTTGTCTCAATGCCTAGTATCCAAGGGATCCCCCTGCCTCAGTCAGCCTGACCAATTAGATGTCAACGATAAAAGCAACTTGGGAGAATGTTAAAAAAGCACTGGCAAAAGTGGCACAGAGCTATAAGAGACAGGCAGACAAACACCGGGCCCTGCAAAGGCCATTCCAGGTGGGGGAGAAGGTCTACTTCTCTACCAATTTCCTGAGGTTAAGACTCCCTAGTACAGGGGTGGGCAAACTTTTTGGCTCGGGGGCCGCATTGACTTTTAAAATTTGACAGACGGGCCGGGTCAGCACAAGATTTTTTGGGAATCGCCCCCCCACCCTTCCCCCCCTCTTCTCCTCCTTCCCCTCCCCTCGGAGGCCCCCTGAGTCAGGAGTTGCTACCGCCGGTGTGGCTCCGCATGGCTCCAGTCCTGCGTTGCCTCGGGAAGGGAAAGGCAAAAAGGAAGAGCCGCGGCGGTGCTTTGCAACGGGAGCAGCGGCACCGGAGGCTCAGGCTCAGCGGCTCCTGGTTTTGCCTTTTCCTTCCCAAGGCAACGCAGGACTGGAGCCGCATGGAGCTGCGCCGGCGGTAGCAACTCCTGACAGTCCCAGCCGGACACCTGAGCGGAGCCCAGGCGAAACTGCCTGTTGCTGCTGCCGGAGCACTGCCGGGTAGCCTCCTCCAAGCAGCCTGCCCGCCCACCGGGCTTCCCCTCTGTCGCGTGGCTCGGGGCCAGGCGCGAGCACCCGCGAGTTAAAAGGAAGCCGAAAGTTGCTGGGAAGTTGCTCGGGTGCTGGGAGCAGGCTTTTAAAGTGCCGCCCGAGCAAAGTTTAAGCAGCCCGCCCACCTGCCGGGCGGAACCCTTCCTGATCCTCGGCGGGAAGACGCTCCAGCCTGCAAACTTTGCCTTTGCAAAGTTTAAGCCTGGAAGCCCCGGAAACCCAAGCAACTTCCCAGCAACTTTCGGCTTCCTTTTAACTCGCAGGCGCTCGTGCCTGGCGGAGGGAAAACCCGGAGCCTCCTCCAAAGCAGTCCGCCTACCTGCCCGCCGGGCTTCCCCTCCGCCACGCGGCTTGGGGCCAGGCGCAAGCGCCCGCGAGTTAAAAGGAAGCCGAAAGTTGCTGGGAAGTTGCTCGGGTGCTGGGAGCAGGCTTTTAAAGTGCCGCCCAAGCAAAGTTTAAGCCTGGAAGCCCCGGAAATCCGAGCAACTTCCCAGCAACTTTCGGCTTCGTTTTAACTTGCAGGTGCTCGCGCCTCGCCCCGAGCCACACGGCAGCCCGCTCCAAGCAGCCCGCCCCGCCCGCCGGGCGGAACCCTTTCCACTCCTCAGCGGGAAGACGCTCCAGCCTGCAAACTTTGCCTTTGCAAAGTTTAAGCCTGGAAGCCCCGGAAATCCAAGCAACTTCCCAGCAACTTTCGGCTTTGTTTTAACTCGCGGGCACTCGCGCCTCGGCCCGAGCCGCACAGCAGCCCACTCCAAGCAGCCCGCCCCACCCGCTGGGCGGAACCCTTCCCGCTCCTCGGCGGGAAGACGCTCCAGCCTGCAAACTTTGCCTTTGCAAAGCCCTGGAAGCCCCGGAAAACTGAGCAACTTCCCAGCAACTTTCGGCTTCTTTAACTCGTAGGCGCCGCGCCTGGCCCCGAGCCGCATGGCAGAGGGGAAGCCCGGAGCGCTGCTGGGTCGCCTCCTCCAAGCAGCCCGCCTGCCCGCCCGCCCGCCGGGCTTCCCCTCCACCGCGCGGCTTGGGGCCAGGCGCAGCGCCTGCGAGTTAAAACGAAGCGGAAAGTTGCTGGGAAGTTGCTCGGGTTCTGGGAGCAGGCTTTTAAAGTGCCGCCCGAGCAGGACTGCCGAGCCAGGAAACGGGGCACCAAGGCAGGGCAAGGCTCCACCAGCAGCGGCCTAGCTTTAGGTGGCTCCAAGCAGCCCGCCCCGCCCGCCGGGTGGAACCCTTCCCGCTCCTCAGCGGGAAGACGCTCCAGCCTTCAAGCTTTGCCTTTGCAAAGTTTAAGCCTGGAAGCCCCGGAAAAAAAGGGGGGATCGGCGGGGACTCACCTTCGGAGAGGTCGCACTTGAAGGTGATTTCAAACTCCCAGCCGAGGCCTTTGCAAATTTCTTTTCTTTCCTACCCCTAGATCGCTCTGCACTGTTTTGCAGCTTTGGGGGCCATGTGGCACAGGGCAATACGCCACGCCCAGCGATTTTTTTTCAGGGGCAGGCCGGATTGGACAGACCAATGGCAGCGATTTTTTTTCAGGGGCGGGCCGCATTGGACAGACCAACGGGCCAGATGTGGCCCGCGGGCCGTAGTTTGCCCACCCCTGCCCTAGTAAGAAATTGGGGCCAAAGTTGATGGGACCTTTCCCCATAGAAAAGGTCATCAATCCAATTACAGTGCAACTGAAGTTGCCCTGACTGTTAGAGAAAATACACAAAGGGGACTTCCTGTTTGTTCCTCATCGGAGTCAGAGTGGAATCTGCGATCATGCGTGGTTTCACCTGAGCTCACTTGCTGGAGGGTCCGAACGGGACTGTAGCTACCCTGGTGGGGTGGTGAAGAAGGGGGAAATTGCCTGGAGGGTCGAGGGCAGCCGCAACTCCCCTCCCTGACAGGAAAACCCCTCCCAAAGGCAAGCTACAGTGGTGGTCCTAAAATGGCCACCACCAAGACGAAGAACACTCCGGGAAACTAAATTTTGTGCTGGAGCAGAGAAGTAGTGAGCAGAGTGTGAACCAGGTAAAGGACATTGCTTTTGAGGTACCCTGGTATTAAAAATAAAGGGTTATTTTGGAGGAAAATGTGTGGAAGCTGCAACCAGAGAAAGTGAGGAAGAAATTGGATTTTATAAAACTTGGATTAGATTACTGTATTGGATTAATTTGGAGGAGAAATTTAAAGAAAAATACTTTAACACAACAAACGTTTAGAAATTAAACTGGACATATATTGAACTGTGTGCACTTAAAGGGCATAATTAAATGCAGGAATTGAGTGTGTTGAAAAGAAAAGAAATAATAGCTAATGATTGAAATTAGTGAACTTAATAAAAATATTATATTCAACCAAGAAAGTTAAAGATAAAAAGACTCAAGAGCACCACCTGATGGTACAGGAAAACTTCAGTACATTTTTAAAATGTATCTGGTCTTTTTGAGTTTGGATTTTGGAACTTAAAAGAAAATAAAAGGAACTTTATTGTTGCCATAGAACCACCCGGTAATTTGGGAAACAGTTGGGAAAGGGCCAATTAGAAGACCCGGAATAAAGAGTCAAGAGTATGAATTGTTGAAAATAAACCCAGAAAATATTGGCTGAAATAATATACTGGACTCTGGAATTGAATATATCTATTAAAGAAGAGGATTTCAGCTATTAAGGAAGAAGAAAGTAAAATAAAAAAAGGAGAAGATATAATGGAGGAGTTATTTGTTGATATAAGAATGGACTTACAAGACACAAGATTGGATTTGCAAGAAATAAGGGACATGATAAAAATTAAACTTGAAATGTGTAATTACGTACTACAGAAATTAGAAATGGTGACTCAGCATACACAAGAACACAATAAACCAGAGGGGGAGGAGTTCTATAAAGAAGAAGCCAACTTAGAAGGAGAAAACAAACAACAATTATTTAAGGAGGGGGGAAAGGAATTAGAATTAAAATTTTGTGGTCTAATGGGATGATAAAAGGGAGAATGGTTTGGAAAATGGTTAAAGAGAGAGGGAAAAAGCATAAAAAGGAAGTGCAAAATAAAAATCAAAAGAGGAAGAGAGAAAAATTTAATAACTGGAATGAGGAAAGGAGGGGAATAAGAATGGGAAAAAAGGGAATGAAGAGAAAGGACCAGAAAATAAAGAGGAACAGGAAACAAACAAGGATGAAAAGAAGGTACATTGTCCAAAGAGTAAGAGATAATGGGTGGAAAAAAAAGGGATAAGGTAGGGAATTCTGCAAGGTAATATGTTGTGATGTACAGTATAAGAATATATTGAAAATAGTATTTTGTAATGTATAGATGATTTATAAGGTGTTACAGAAAATATAATGTGGAATCTGAGAAAAATATATATACTGTATGTATATGTGTGTGTGTGTGTGTGTGTGTGTGTGTGTGTGTGTGTGTGTGTGTGTGTATGTATGGTATTCGGCTTGGTTCGTGTATTTTACCACGTCATTGTAGTTGTTCTTTTAAAGTTGTAGCAACGTTTCAGCAGAATCTCATCTGCCATCATCAGGCTTCTGTATAGTGTTTGTCTGTGAGTCAGACTTTTACAGTGGTTTCAGATTTAAATTTGGGGCAGCCTATTGCTGTGCCAGAATGGTTTTTTCTTCATCCTGATTGGTTGGGAGTCTTGGTCTGTGTTTATTGGTCTCGGAGTTTGCTGTGTTCTGCTTGATTGGTGTCTCTAATATCTTCTGTCTGTTTTTTGGCTCTTTTTGTATCTTGATTGGCTGGCAGCATTGTGTTACTTTATTGGAGGCCTTTAGTGCAGCTTGGCTTCGGGTAAATGGATGGCTATCATTAGTTAGGAAGCTGGGTTTCATCTGGGTGCCTGGTTGGGGTGTGTTTGAGCTGGAGGTATCACGGGGGATCTGTTTGTGCCCAGGTGTTTGCCTGGCTTGTGGTGTGGAGATTTTTTTGTTTGTGAGTGCAGGCTTCCAAATGATTGACAGCCTGGTGGAATAATCTCTTCTATTCATGCTTTCTGGTCTTTTTTCAATCTCTATGGCTTCTCTGATGATTCTGTGGCTAGGGTTTTCTATAGTGGCTAGGGTTTTGGTGCCATTGAAGTTGATGCTATGACCTGTGGCTTCCATGTGTTGGACTAGTGAGGAAGTGTGTTCCAGCTTTTTGACTGCATTTTTGTGTTCATCCAGGCGGGTACTTATTCTTCTATTGGTCTGTCCAATGTATGTGGCTGGGCATGATGCACAGGGGACTTCGTATATGCCTTGGTTTTCCAGGTCAATTTTATCTTTGGGGTTGCTAAGGATGGCTGCTATTTTTCTGTCTGTTTTGAAGGCAGTCTTGATGTGATGTCTGTGTAGTACCTTACTAATTTTGTCTGTAGTACCTCTTATGTAGGGCAGGACAGCTGTTCCATAGGTCTGTTCGTCTTCTGGGTTTCTATTATGTTTCAGTGTGTTTTTGTGCAGTGATCCCCAACCTTTCTTATGCCGCATTTATGCATTCGGCTTTGTTCGGGTATTTTCCCACGTCATTGTAGTTGTTCTTTTAAAGTTGTAGCAACGTTTCAGCAGAATCTCATCTGCCATCATCAGGCTTCTGTATAGTGTTCGTCTATATATATGTGTGTGTGTGTGTGTGTGTGTCTGTGTGTCTGTGTGTCTGTGTGTGTCTGTGTGTGTCTGTGTATGTCTGTGTGTCTGTGTGTGTGTGTGTGTGTGTCTGTGTGTGTGTCTGTGTGTCTGTCTGTGTGTGTGTCTGTGTGTCTGTCTGTGTGTCTGTCTGTGTGTGTGTGTTTTACTAGATAGGGAGATTGATATTAAGGTAGAATGAAGGTGGTTAGCTCAAATTATTAACTGGAGGGGACAATTATATTTACAGATAAAGATTGATAAAATGACAAATGTGACAGAAAAAATAATAATATGAGAAATGACAATAGAAAGTAGATGACAATTTTGGATAACATTGTAAAATAAGATATGAGAACATACTAAGAAAAATGGAAGGAGATATAACAGAAATTGGAATTGAATAAATGAACATAAAATTGAAATGAGAATTTTAGATAACATTGTAAAATAAGATATGAGAACATGAATTGGGATTGGACAAGATAAGCTTAATATTTAATAATAATAAGGATGATGCAATATGAAATTAAACAAACAAAATGAATAGGTAACTATTGTCATGTTTGTATTGAGATGTGAAACCTGGAAGCACACTGCTTTCCAAATGAGAATTTTTTATTTAAAAAATAAAATGAAAACAGGGAGAAAATTGAATAATGGAATTACTAGGTATGTTTAATTGACATGATGGTAGGCATTTGGAGAGAGTTTTGAAAGGTTTAAAATAAACATTGAAGAATTATGAATTAATGTGAATATATGCAATGAGAGATGTATGGTATATTGATGCCACACTGTTAATGTATTGTTGTTATAGGTAGTTTGAAATAAGAAAAAAAGAAAAAAAATAAATACACCAAGTATTCCATAAATCCATCTTGTGTGCAGGTGTCACTTTCATGCAGGTCAACTACACAACTTCCACCATGATTCCATCTGCTCTGTGAATTATTATTATTTTTATTTGTCAATTGCTTACAAGATAATAAGTAAAAACATAGTTATGAATACATGGATAGATCTAAGAAAAATAAGAAAATTAGAAGAAGAGACACAAACATGTTTTCCATTCTGCTGCATGAAGAGAAGATGTTGCCAAGGAGATAGGACAGTGGCTTTTCCCTGCAATTATCAGAAGAACAGGCATTCTACATGTATTCCCTGTGGATTTCTAGACACAAAGATCTTCCAGGATAAAATCTGCTTTAAAAAATACATCTGGGTTCACCAGCTGGGGAGCAGAATGTTTCACCTTAGCCTGTCTTGCAAAGAGCTCCCTCCTGGGTTTGAAGACTCACATGCCTTTGTTTCCTCTTTGGTCACAGCCCAAACACAGGTAAGAGGAAGTTGTCCTGGTGCCATCTAGGTGGCACAGGTAGTGTCTTATCTGCTAAAGTTCCAGTAGATTTCAGGAGCAACCTTCGAATTGGTTTCTGCATAAACCTTGATTTCTGTTCTAGGAGGGTAGAAGACAAGAATGACAGGGCAGGAATCATGCTACTGTTGATGCTGATGCTCTTCTGTCTCCTGGCTCCAACTACAGCGAAGAGGCTGCAAACCATATGTGTGTTCAGGGATTATATCAATTTAAAGAAAAGCAACTATAGGCCTGGTGATCTCATTATTGGTGGGAATTTGCCCTTGGGAATCATTCCAATGTCTCCTGTCCTACACTTTAATACAGTAAATCATCTATCAAAGAAATTGTAAGTTTCAGCTGAAGGAGAAATATGCTGATAAATTGTTTCTTTGCTTTAAATTCTGGGATCCCTTTTGGAAATACTTCTTCTAGTATTTGTACTGTCTAGGTATAGTGCATATTTTGTACTTTTCTCAATAAGTTAGCAAGCTCTTAAAATAAATGGAATTCTCAATCTCTTCATTAGGAAGATGATAAACAATAAAAATAGAAAGAGAAAATCTGTGCTGGCCTAGTGAAGAAGTCAAATTGTAATATTAATTTGAACAGTAACTTGTGGTAGAAAATTCAAATAAAAGCTCAACACTCTTCAAGTATTCAGGAGTTACAAAAATCCCTCTCAGTTTTGGAATCAGCACTGCTGATGAATAATGGTCTTCAGTAAACCTATGAGGTGACACCCCCACTGTAGTCCTGTGCTCAGTGATCTTTACAATACCCGAAGAAGCTGCTCCAAGAGAGATCTTAAATAAATACAGTGAAAGGGGAGCAGTTGGAAAAGATTTCAGCCACTGCAGTAAAGTGAAAATGGCAGGGATGATAGAGAGTATAAAACAGTTCATGTTGTGGCTGGGAATATCGATGGTATGGCCTGTCTCCTTTCTCACAAACTCATCTAAGTTCAGCCAAGGGAAATCCTTTGGGGAAAAAACCCAAACCCAATGAAATTTGGTAGTTTCTGCCCTGAAAAGTCCCCCCAAACAGTGAAGCAAATTCTACAGCCATGCACAAGCTTTCCTATAATGTTCTCCACAATGTCTTTCTCACTACAGATACTCCACCAGTAGCTACCAGCATTTCCTAGCATTGATGTTTGCTATCTCTGAGGTTAATAAGGAATTTCTTCTGCTCCCCAACATCACCCTTGGCTTCCACATCTGTGCACATTTCCAGAGGGAGAGGTCTATTTCCTTAAACACCCTCTCCATGCTCTCCTCACGAGGCCAAGTGGTTCCAGGTTACAAATGTGACCTGCAGGAAACTCTCCATCTTCAGCATCTTTAAGGTCCCACAGGTAAGAGAGCTCTCATGGATACAGCATGGAATAGAGAAAGATCAAAAGCACACACAGAAGCTAAGATTAAACTAAAAGTATTTTTTGTTGGGGAGGGAATATAATGAATTTGTTACACTTCATTGATTCTTTATAAAATGGTAACTGTTATTTTATTGCCATTTATTCTCTGTATCAGATTATTGGTTTCTTCTCTTGTCTTCTGACATACTACAACCAATAAAAATGGCTAAGAAGTGAAAAAGATGAAGTTTGCCAGTCAAAGTGAATCAGCCTGTTTGAGAGGGCCATCAACCACACAGTGTTGACACCTAAACTTGCCATAAGACTTTACTTTGTTTTTGAAAGATGAATCTCTTTTTCTCCAGCTCGGTGTTGGCTTTGAGTTCTCTCATGGAGAGAGATCAGCTCATCCTTCCTTCTTCCGGATTAATCCCAAGGAATTTATTCAGTATACGGGTTTAGTTCAGCTGCTCCTGCATTTCCAGTGGAACTGGGTTGGGCTTCTGGCCCCTGAAGATGACAGGGGAGAACGTTTCGTCTCAACTCTGACACCAATTCTCCAGGAGAAGGAGATCTGCCTGGCCTTCACTCTAATGCTTGAAACGGATAACATTCTAATCACTCGGAACAAGCTTTTTCTCAATTTCCTTACCTCGTCCAAGACAGAAGTGTTTGTCATGTTTGCAGACACAACTGTTGCTTTCACTGTCCTGTGGATGGTAAAATTTTTTGAACTCAATAAAGTATCATTTAGGAAAGTTTGTATCTTTACTTCCCATTGGAAACTTGATGTGGGAAAATCTAAAGACACATTGCCATATATAAAGCTTTTCCACGGTGTCTTGCATTTCAGGGACCACTCCAGGGATGTCTCTGAATTCAACCACTTCCTCCTGTCTTTAGACCCCTTGAACCCCCAGGTAGATGTCTTTCTTCCTACAATGTGGGGAATACTCTTTGGCTGCAAGATCCATCAATCAGGAAAGATCCCTCTAAAGGGGAAAAAACAATGTACAGGAAAGGAGAATATGCAGAATCTGCCTAATTACATTTTTGAAAGAAGCATGACAGGAGAAAGTTACAATATTTACAATGCTGTTTATGCTCTGGCACACGCTTTACATGCAATGTATGGATCCAGAGTTGGACCGACCATGATGAGGCTTGGAAAGAGGATCTCAAATGTCCAGTCATGGCAAGTAAGTTCTGCGGCTTTTGACTAATTCGACAGATGCTTAGATCGGAAGCTCCCTATATGAATTTCTTGTAACTGATTAAATGTCTGCTTACTCCCATTCCAATTCATCTGAGACCCTGCCCCCTTTTTTTTAGTTTACCATTTGTTGTGCTACTCAGCTTGCTGTATGAAAAAAGCTTCTGATTAATAATGGATAGAAACTAACCACGGAGAGAGGCAACCTAGAACTAAAGAGAAATTTCTTAAGGAACGGTTTACCTATAGAAGTCATGGCTGCCTCATTGCTGGAGTTATTTAAGAAGAGACAGGATAGCCACTTGTCTGAAACTGTAGAGGGTCTGTTTCTTGAGCAGGAGGTTGGACGAGAAGACCTCCAGTGTCCCTTCCAATACTGTGGTTCTGTTTCTATATCAATCCTTGCACAGAGCAAGATTCAAAGTGTCCTAATGGGTTCCTGGTCTGAAGTTCATCAGAATTTCCTGCATTAAAGGCTAAAATGTTGGACCTCTCTGAATAGTGACGTGACCAACCTGGTCAGATGCTTCCTTGCACATAGCCCAGCCCAGTAGATCAAACCTGGTTCCTGCATTCTGCAGCCTTTGAAAATGAGCTAGATAAAGTCAGTGGGATTTTCCATGGTTCTGATAGAAATCATTTATTCATTTCAAACATTCATTTATCAGTTAACAAGATCTGGCCCAAAGTAATTATTTGAAAGTGTATGTAGCCAAGTATCACAAGAGGAATATCCTGAAATTACATTTAGATTGTGGAACTAAAATTCTTCGGTTTTGGTGAAACTGGAGTTGGAAACTACATCCAGTGATAAAGAGAAAACATTTAGTTTCAGAGTTAAATACACCAGATTCCTCAGATGGAACTAGCTTCTCAAATATAAACTCATTTTCCCAAGATGGGCATTATGTGATGGTAGAAGCCACGATGTCTCATTTGTAGCTCTAGCCCAAATACTCCAATTTCTGAAGGTCTCCTTTCTTTTAGATTCTTCCCTATTTGAGGAACGTGCAGTTCAACAACAGTGCTGGAGATGAAGTCTCCTTCTCAGAAGATGGACTGGGATCTGCCCGTTATGATCTTTTCAACTGGGTTCTCTATCCGAATCGATCTTTTGTTCCCATAAAAGTTGGGCAAGTAAATCCTGAGGCTCCCCCAGGCCAGGATTTCACAATTAACTCTGATGGAATTGTTTGGGCCACAAAGGTGAGCCTGCAAGAAAATGTTGTAAGTGCAAGGAAAGACGCATTCTCTTCCTGAGATGCAGAATATCCTCCTAACTTGAAAAATAATCATTTAAGCCAGAGATCATGGCAGTCATTTCGTGAAAAATCTGCTGTGCATGTAACATGTTTGATTTGTGTCATTCCTCAAAACACTTAGGCTTGGGAACAATTTTTGTTTGAAACCCCGGATGCAATTACAGCAAGCAAGAGTGATTTCCATGGACCATTTCTGCTCAGTTGTATCTTCATGGTTCTTTTATTTAGAAATGCTGTAGTTTAGTCACAAGCTTTTCTCTGCAGGCTGAGATTCCAGATCCAATCTCCCACATCCATGAGTATGACAGGAATGCCTCTTGCTAATTACCTGAGGACTGTTTTCGATTTCTGATAGACAATGGCAATATATTTCTTTAGAAGAGACTCTGAACATAGAAGTAGGAATAAGGCAGGGAGGGAGATGGAAATTTGTGAAAAGAATGAATGTAGCAGGTTGGTTGCTTAGGTCATCTATTGAGAGTTTTGCAGTGATAATTCAGTGCCAGAAAAATAAACAAAGGTAGCTGATGCTTCATTTAACATCTTTATAAATACAAGTAGATTTTACAAACCAGTTGTAGATTTCTCCAACATGGAGCAAACTCAAACAGAAACATGTTGCAAGTTCAGAGCAGAGCTCCAGTCTTCAGCAAGCAAGCAAGTCAGTTTCATGTTCAATAGACAGACTCAGTTCAAAACTTAGCTGCAGAGTTGCAGAGCTTAACATAGAACCACACCTAGGCTACTTTTTAGTTTCAGTTTCCAAAACAGTCCTCATTGGCTGACTTAGTTGCTATGCCTATTCATTGGCTGACTTTGTTACCAAGTTCCATTCCAGTTCATGAATATGCTTTATTTATTTATTTATTTGATTTGATTTGTCAATTGCTTACAAGATAACAGATATAGGTATAAACATAGTTATGAATACGTGAGATGGATATGTATAAGAAAAATAAAAAGAAACAATAGAACAGGGATGGTAGGCATAATTGGTGTGCTTATGCACGCCCCCTATTCTATACTACTCTCTACTACTATACTCTCTATACTCTCTCTTCTATTACCATACTCTGACATCATCCCAAGTCTTTTTTCTTTCAGAAGGTGCCCTTTGCCAGGTGTGGCATGAAGAGGTGCCATGCAGGAGAGAGGCGAAGAGTTCCAGAGGAGGAACAGGTTTGCTGCTACCAATGTGGTGCTTGTCCAGAAGGGACCATTTCTAACAAGACAGGTAGAGAAAACTTCAAATGTTAATCTTCCAGGATCAAAGAAGAATTAAGTCATTTTTTGTTATTGTTTGTTTTGTCATTTTTATAAGATTGACATGAAATCATATCTTTCAGCAAAACCTTTAAGTTTACAGGTCTGACCACAGAGTCCACATTTCCTGATCCTCAGCACTTCCATGCAGGATAGCTTTAGGGCAGAATTTTATTTATTTATTTATTTATTTATTTATTTATTTATTTATTTATTTATTTATTTGATTTGTCAATTGCCTACAAGATAATAGGTATAAGTATAAAAATAGTTATGAATACATGAAATGGATACATATAAGAAAAATAAAAAGAATCAATAGGACAGGGGCAGTAAGCACATTGGTGCGCTTATGCATGCCCCCTACAGACCTCTTAGGAAAGGGGTGAGATCAATAGTAGGATTAAAGTTTTTGGAGTTTGGGGAAGAAACCCCAGAATCAGGTAGAGTATTCCAGACATTGACCACTCTGTTGCTGAAGTCATATTTCCTGCAATCAAGCTTGGTGTGGTTAACCTTGAGTTTGTATTTATTGTGTGCTCTTGTATTGTTATGGTTGAAGCTGTAGTATTCATTGATAGGTAGGACATTGCAATATATGATTTTATATACCATACTTAGATCAGACCGAAGGCAGCGTAGTTCTAGTTTTCTAGATCTAGAATTTCAAGTCTGGTGGCATAAGGTATTTTGCAATGAGTAGAGGAGTGGAGAACTCTTCTTGTGAAATATTTCTGGACTTTCTCAATTGTGTTAATATCAGATACATGATATGTGTTCCAGATTGATGAGCTGTATTCAAGTATAGGTCTAGCAAATGTTTTGTATGCTCTAGTTAGTAGTGTGATATTACCAGAGACAAAGCTATGTAGGATTAGGTTAACAACTCTTAATGCCTTTTTGGCTATGTAGTTACAGTGGGCTCTGGCACTTAGATCATTAGAGATGAGTACTCCAAGGTCCTTGTTATGAATGTCCAATCCCACCAATGTGTCCAACTAGCATTTCCACCACTAACATCCTCTGAATACTCTAAAAAACCTCTGAATGAACAGATTTGATGTACAAAGCAGAGAGATTAAGACAGGAATAATGTACTTATAAACAAAACAACAATGTTTCTGGATAAGAGATCTATCACTCTTCTTTGTGTTCTATTATAAAGTGGTGGAAAAAACCGGCAGTAATCTCAGACTGAAAGCCACATTACTCATGGAAGTGCACAGTGAATCGAGAGCTGGAACTTAAAAATCCATGTCTCTGGCTGTATCCCCATGACCATCCTAAATGAAGGATGAATTGCTCTTATTGATGCCCCATAAATAGCACAGGAGATTATTTCATTACTCTCTTTGCAAGTAGGTCAACAGCAGAAAGGCAACATGTATATCACTTTTTTTAAAAAAAACAATTTTATTGATTTTCTACAAACAAACAAGACAAACAAAACATTAAAACATCAACTCTCTTATGTACGTACAGTGTGTTGGTTGGTTCATCAGTTTTGTGCATTCATTTCGTAGTCTCAATTACAGTTATATTACATAACAACTCATATTGTCAATCCAAACTTATATATCCTAATATCGCTATTAATAAATCATTTGACTATACTTTTAATCATTCATGCTTTATGAGATCACAATACTTTAAACAGTTTATTCTATAACAAATCATATAATCATACCAAATCTATCCTAAAAACACTTTATAGATATGTCAAATAACATAGTCAAAAGAAAAAATAAAGGTATTCCTTGCTATCTAACTTTCTAAATATTCTATTATCGTATTTTGTCATCTAGCCACTGATAAAAAAGATCCCAAATTTCATAAGATTGTTTATCCTCTTGCTCTCTAATTTCAAATGTCAATCTACTCATCTCAGCACATTCCAATATTTTCTTAATAATTTCTTCCTGTGATGGTATTTTCTCATTCTTCCAGTTTTTAGCAAATACAATCCTAGCCGCTGTTAACACATTTACAATCAGATATTTCAAATCTTTACTATATGTATCTGGTAAGATTCCCAATAAAAAGAACTCCGGTTTCAAATCTATACGTTTCTTTGTCATTTTTTCCAACCACATGCGAATTTTAGTCCAATATTTTTTAGCGTCCTCACAAGTCCACCACATATGGTAATATGAGCCAGGTATCTGATGACATTTCCAGCATTTTTCAGATTTATTCTTGAACATTCTTGCTATTCTTGTCGGGGGAAAGTGCCACCTGTAAAACATCTTATACAAATTTTCCTTATATGCTGTTGACATTGTCATTTTATAATTTTGAGACCACAATTTTTGCCATTTCTCTAAATCAATCCCATATCCAAAATTCTTCCCCCAAACAATCATAGTTTCTTTAACTCGTTCTTCTTCTAATTTAATTCCCAGTAAATAACCATATAATTTTTTAATCACCTTCTCATCAGTACCCATCAAGATCTTATCTAGATCAGTCTGTTTATCATAGAATCCCTCTGTTTTAGAATCTTCATCATACCTTGAATGTATTTGCGCATATGAAAACCAATTCATCTTTATACTTTGTTCCTCTAAATTTTGTATCGATTTAAGTTCACCCTTTTCATCCAATAGTTCCCCATATCTAACTGTTTGTTCCTTCTTATAAATTATAGGATAGGAAAATGCTTCAATAGTCGATAACCAAACTGGAATTTTCAAATAACATTGTCTTTTTATCTTCTCCCAGTTTAACCACAAAGACTCCCGTATATAATGTCTTCTAAAATAACCCTGTGTTTTAGTTCCCTTATACCATAAAAAAGCATGCCAACCCAACAGCAAATCATGACCTTCTAATGTCAGCAATCTAGTCTTTCTTAATGTTATCCATTCCTTAACCCAGGGGTCCCCAACCACCGGTCCGTGGACCGGTACCGGTCCGCGGAACAAGTCCTACCGGGCCGCTGGCTTGCTGGGCGCCGCCATCTTTTTGATGAAAAAGTGCTTCCGGTGAGCTTTTCCGGGTAGAAAGCTCACGGAAGCACGTTTCATCAAAAAGATGGCGGCTAGCGCTCGTGAGTTTTTCCGGTAGAAAGCCATTTCTACCCGGAAAAGCTCACTGGAGCAGCGCCACCATCTTTTTGATGAAAACGTGCTTCCGGTGAGGTCACCGGAAGCACTTTTTCATCAAAAAAAGATGGCGGCGCTCAGCTGATGCCGGTACCGGGCCGCGGCGCCCAGCTAATGCCGGTACCGGGCCGCGGCGTAAAAAAGGTTGGGGATCACTGCCTTAACCCACATCAAACTTGCAGCTTGATAGTACAATTCCCAATTGGGCAGGCCAAAACCTCCTCTAATTCTAGCATCTTGCAAAAGCTTTAGCTTTATTCTCGCTTTTTTACCTTGCCATATATACTTCAACATAATTTTATTTAAATCATCAAAATAGTCTTTTCCAAGCCTAATTGGTATTGTTTGAAACAGAAATAGGATTCTGGGTAAAATATTCATCTTGATTGTTGAAATTCTCCCTATTAATGACAATTGCAAGTTTTCCCATTTCTTCAAGTCTGTAGCTATCTGTTGTTTAAGTTTAATATAATTATTCTCTTTTAATGTGCTACATCTTGCTGTCAAATGTATCCCCAGATACTTGACCTTATTCGTAACTTGGATTTTCAACAGGTCTGCCAGTTCTTCTCTTTGTCTCAGTAGCATGTTCTTTGTCAAAATCTTTGTTTTGTCTTTATTTATTTTCAAACCAGCCACCTCACCATATATCTCTATTTTTTCCAATAACTTTGGAGCTGTTTCTAACGGATCTTCCAAAATAAAGGCTAAGTCATCAGCAAAGGCTTGCAGTTTGAATTCTTCCTTTTTAATTTTCATTCCTTTTATGCTTTTATCATCTCTAATATTTCTATTCAACACTTCCAAAGTCAATACAAATAGCAAAGGAGATAGGGGACATCCTTGTCTTGTGCCTTTTCTTATATTGATAAAGTCTGTAAGTTCTCCCTCCATCATTACCTTTGCTGTCTGTTTATTGTATATGGCTTCTATTGCGTGGATAAATTTTCTGGCGAAACCCATCTGTTCCAATAGTAATAACATAAATCTCCAGTTCACGTTGTCAAAAGCCTTTTGAGCATCTAGGAATATCAAAGCCATTTGCTTTTCAGGATGCGCCTCATAGTATTCTAAAGTATCCAAGATTACTCTCATATTGTCTCTAATTTGTCTCTTTGGCAAAAATCCATTTTGATCTGGGTGAATGAAATTATTTAAGTATTTTTTAAGTCTTTCTGCTAAAATTGAAGCAAAGATTTTATAGTCTGCATTTAATAAAGAAATAGGTCTATAATTCTTAATTTGCAGTGGGTCAGCCTCTTCTTTTGGAATAAGTGTAATATAAGCATCTGACCATGTTTTGGGTATCACCTTCTTTGACATAGCTTCATTCATAACTTCTAACAATGGAATGCTCAATGATTCTTGAAATGTTTTATAGAATTCTGCCGGAAGCCCATCTGGACCTGGTGCTTTCCCATTATTTTGTTTCTTAAGTGCTTCAGTTAATTCCATCATTGTTATGTTGCTTTCTGGCATTTCTTCAGTCTCTTTAGGTATCTTCGGTAGGTTAGCATTCTGTAGATACTGTTTGACTTTTTCCTTGTCAATATTCTCTTGTTTATATAGTTGCCCATAGAAATCTCGAATAATATATATATATATGGATCTTTGGTTATTCGGGTTTTCTCCCGCGTAAGATTGGAAGTATCTAGGCAACGTTTCGATGAAGTCTCATTCATCATCTTCAGGCTTCTGTCTTCAGCTCTGTGCTTCTCAGAGTGATGTGAGCTTGCAGCTGCTTCTTCCTTTTAACTGCTAGTGGGGGTGTGACTTGATTGGGTGGGGGCTTGGCTGTGTTCTGATTGGGTGGGGGTGTGTTCTGATTGGTTGGGGGTTTGGCTGTGTTCTGATTGGTTGGGGGGTTGGCCATGTTCTGATTGGCTGGAGGTGTGTTCTGTTCAGGTGGGGGCTTGGTTGTGCTCAGGTTGGTCTTAGTTACTGGGGGATTTGAGCTGGTGAGCTGTGATCTTGCTGTTTGGCTTCGAGTTCGTGGTCGTGCTGCATCTTCTGTGTGGGTGTGAGTCTGCTTTTTACGTGGAAGTGTGGTGGTGGCATCTTGTGTGACCCTCGTGGGTGTGGGTCTGGTGTCGTTCATCATGTTAGGTACTCGTCTGTTCATGAGGGCGGGTTTCCAAATGGCTGGTAAGCGGGAGGTGTCATCTCTTTTATTCATGCTGTGTGGGCGTTTTTCTATCTCTATGGCTTCTCTGATTATTCTGTTGTTGAAGTGTTCAGTTTTGGCGATAGTTCTGGACTATTCAGAACTATTCAGAACTATCGCCAAAACCGAACACTTATATATATATATATATATATATATATATATATATATATATATATATATATATATATATATATATATATATAAAGAAAAAATAGACAAAGGGAGCCTCTATCCTAAAAAAAAATTAAAAATCAAAAAGGAGCATAAGAATATATATAAGAGAAAATTCAGTCCGGTTAAGTCCCCCCAAAAAAAGTAAGGAAAAGAAAAAAAAAATCCAAGCCTCAGTTTGACATCCCTTTAAAAAACGCTGCTCATACAGTTTTGTCAAAAAAAAAAAAAAATCTCACAGATTTCTTCTTATATTCAGAGTGTCCTTTCAAAACTCAGCAAATTAACAAAAAAAAAAAAAAAAAAGAAGAAGAAGAAGAAGTTTCTCACCCAGCCGACACACATAACTTTCAGCCTCTTCCTTTCCGGAGCTGTCCCAACTTCAGCAGCTATGGAGGCTGTCTCTCCGCCGCCAGCAAAAGGACTTCTCCCGGATCAAACCGGGGACTTGCGATGTCGCTGGGATCCTGGGAATGTGTCCTTCACGGTCACCGTCTCTACGGGACGGTTTAGGTCCGTTAGGACCGACCAGGGGCGAAAATATCAGCTGCGATCTCGGAGCCCCGAGATTGCAGCTGTATCGCCGAAACGAAGCTCCGCCTTCTCCCCAACATGTATATCACTTTTGCAGGAGGGAAAAATGGCATGGCACTTGCTCAAGTAATCCTTAGACAAAGACTTTTGATTTCAGATGCAGCTTACTGTGAACCCTGTCCAAAAGACCAATATCCCAACACGAACAAGGACCAATGCATTGCCAAGAAGATCCATTTCCTTGCCTATCAAGACACCCTGGGAAAGATTTTAGTTTTTCTTACTCTTTTCCTCTCTGGGATCACTTCTGCAGTCCTGGTGATTTTCTATAAACATCATGACACACCGATTGTCAAAGCCAACAACCGAGATCTCACCTACATCCTCTTGGTCTCCCTCCTGCTCTGCTTCCTCTGCTCATTTCTCTTCATTGGTCAACCAGGGAAGATCACCTGTCTCTTTCAACAATCTGCCTTTGCCATTCTCTTTTCCCTTGCAGTTTCTTCTGTTTTGGCAAAGACTGTCATGGTGGTTCTGGCCTTCATGGCCACCAAGCCAGAGGACAAGACAAGGAAACTCTTAGGAAAACAACTGACCAACTCCATTGTCATAGCCTGTCCCCTGGTCCAAGCAGTTCTTTGTGGCACCTGGCTGGGAAAGCTTCCCCCGTTTCCTAACTGGGATTTTCACTCCTTGTTTGGAGAAATCCTCTTGGAATGTAAGCAAGTTTCAGCTGTAATGTTTTACGGTGTCCTCTCTTACCTAGGACTTTTGGCCCTTGTCAGTTTCACAGTGGCCTTTCTAGCTAGGAAATTGCCCGATAGTTTTAATGAAACCAAGTTGATTACTTTTAGCATGCTGGTCTTTTGCAGTGTTTGGATCTCCTTCCTCCCCACCTACCTGAGCACCAAAGGGAAGTCCATGGTGGCTGTGGAGATCTTCTCAATTTTGGCCTCTGGAGCTGCTCTCTTGGTTTGTATCTTTTTCCCCAAATGCTACATTATTCTGCTGAGGCCAGATCTGAATTGTAGAGAAAATATAGTAAGAAATAAGAATTTCTAATTAATGCTAGGATTAGCCTCATTTATATTAGTCTTTGTGGCATGTTAAAATGTGATAAGATTTCACTTCTGGTTTGCAAGCTTGCGGCGGCGGCAGGGATTTGCGACCGCGCGATCACTGCTGCGTTCGCTGCCAAGGTTCCCCCGATCCATTTGGATCTGGGGGATATAGCTGCCCCGTAGAGGCAGCTGAAGACAGGGGGGATCCGGCAAGGGGTTTGGGGGTGCCGCAACCCCCTCCCCAGCCGGCTAAACCCCCTTTTCCCGAGGCGGAGGAACGGCGGTCAGCAATGGCCGCCACGAAGAAAGCTGCAGCCGGACAAGCAGGTGCAGGAGGGAGAAAGCTGGAAGAAAAGTGAAAGTTGCTTCTAACCGGGACAAGATGGGAGAAAGTGACCTGGAACCTTGAAGGCTGCTAAGTATATATTGTTCCTTGTGAGAATTACAAGCTGCGAATACTCTAAAGGGGAAAGTTTTTTCTTTGTTCTACTCTCCTTCCTAAAGTGACAGCGGAAAAAAAAAACACCTTTTTGGCTGTGAGTGGGAAGGGAGAGTGAAAAAAATTAGAGCAAAATTTGAAAATAAGGAGAAGATTGCCTAGAATTGCAAAGAGTTGTTAAACATTAAAAAACTTCCAAAAAATATATTTGAAAAGGATTTGTGATTACTTTAACCCCAGAAAGAGAAAGTGAAGAAGAAGAAGGTATCTAAAAGAAATAGTCTGTTTGGATTGTTTGGTGATTTTGGAACCTTTGGAAATTACTTCTGATTAAAACATTTGGGTGGTTATTTGGAAAAACTTTTTCTCTACACAATGGCATCATCTATGGATGGATTGAAACTTATATATCAAAAATATGAAAGAGAAAAACAAGGAGGGAAAGATGGTCTTGGCACTATTTTTCAATACTTAGAAATGGCGGTTTATACTTATGTGAAGCAGAATGAGGATGATGGGGACAAAGAAGAAGAAGAAGCCATCTTTGATGAACAAATGACTTTGATTGGAGAAGGGAAAAAGCAAGAGAAAAAGGGGAAAAGGTCTTTAAGATCTGGAAAAACAGCCCAAAAAGAGGTTCATAAGTCTATTTATCTATTGGATTTAATGAGGCCTAAGTGGATAGTAGCTAGTCCCAAGAAAGAGATATGGACCAAAGTCTTCAGCTTGGGTGGTTTCATAAGGACAACAGAATATTTGTAATCTGCTGAGCCCACTGCAATTTGGGTAAGATGATTTTGCAAAGTAGAAAGTTTTGAGAGTATATTTGGAACTAGAACAATGAAACCGTGAGAAATAAGGAATAGAAAGTAGCAGATAGAGGTTAGATAGAGGTTTCAGATGTACACGGGTGTTTGTACAAACTGATGGTCAGCAAGAAAGAACAAGGAAACAGTTTATAAAATGTTGTGAGAAATTGCCCATCTGTGTGTGGTTGTTAGAAAAAGGGTATAAAAGATAGAGCTTGAGATCTCGGGCCCACTGGCCTATTGCTATCCTTGCTGGACTAGCTATGACAGTGGATCTCATTGAAATGAGTTATTAATGTAAGTTGTGTTATGATGGTTGTTTATGTTCCAAATTACTAGTGAAATAATCCTCTGACTCTTAAAGTCGGAATTGTTGTCTTGAATTGCTGCCTTTTGTTTCTTTCATTGGATTTTTCCACAACAGTTTAATAAACTTGTATTAACAGCAAGCTTTCTTTCTATATGGAGCACTGGCTCTCAACATGGACAACTGGAAGACATGAGATTAAAAAGGGCTGCATGATTATTGCTGCTAGCAGCATTATTTTATTATTTATTCATTGACTGATTCATTCAATTTATATATCTGCCCACTTCAGACTACTGACTCTTACTGTAACCAGTTATAGCACTTGAGAAGGCATTATTTCATGCACATGTTTCTCTTTCTCTGTCATCATGCTTAACAAATGTCAAAGGATACTAAACATGCCTCAAAGAAAAATTCCTTCCTCCCCATCTAGCTAAGCACCAAGGGGAAGTCCATGGTGGCCATGGAGATCTTCTCCATTTTCTCCAGTTTGGCCTCTGGAGCTGCTCTCTTGGCTTGTATCTTTTTCCCATGTGTATTTTCCCTAACAATCAGGACAACTTCAATTGCACCGTGACTGGGTTGATGATCTTTACCATGGGGAATGGTCCCATAAATTTGGCCCCAATTTCTTCCTAGGGAGTCTTAACCTCAGATATTTGGTTCTGTCAGGATTCTGGCAGTTACTCCAATTAAATCATGAGCCTTGAGCAACACTCCAAAAAGTAAAATTGATTTATTTGAAGTTAACATTGTATGCCTGGCATTAACCTGGGCATAGCCAACTCTCAGTTACTTAATTCACTGTCACCCTTCATCCTGCATCCACTGCTCTGGGTGTATCATCCAACAAAAAACATCCATAGCCAAGAGTCATCAATCATGCTCTCCAATTAGACTTTTGCGCAGCAGAAACTTCAGTCATCTAATCAGTCTTTGAAGAAAATATGAATGGAATATACTTTCGATTCCACACTGCTGCCTGCTCTTTGAAGCTCCCCCACTTCTTTCTGTTGTCAACTATAAAACATGTATGCAAAAGTTTTATGAGTTGACAGGAATCTCAGACAGAAAGCCACATTACTCATGGAAGTGCACAGTGAATGGATAGCTGGAACTGAACAAATCCTTGTCTCTGGCTAATCTATCCTCAGGACCATCCTAAATGAAGGACGATTTGCTCTTTTTGATGCCCCATAAATAGAAAATGTGATTATTTCATTACTCCCTTTGTAGGTAGGTTAACAGCTGAAAGGCAACACATGTACCATCTTTGTGGGAAAGATAATATGCATGGTAGTTGCTTGAGAAATCCTTAGACAAAGACTTTTGATTTCAGATGCAGCTCACTGTGAAGTCTGCCCCAAAGACCAATTTCCCAACAAGGACAAGGACCAATACATTGCCAAGAAGCCCCACTTTCTTGGGATACATTTTAATTTTTCTTGCTCTTTCCCTCTCTGGGATCACTTCTGCAGTCCTGGTGATCTTCTATAAACGTCACGACACACCGATTGTGAAGGCCAACAACCGAGATATCACCTACATCCTCTTGGCCTCCCTGCTTCTGTGCTTCCTCTGCTACTTCCTTTTCATTGGTCAGCCAGGGAAGCTCACCTGTCTCTTCCAACAATCTGCCTTTGCCATCCTCTTTTCACTTGCAGGTTCCTCTGTGTTGGCAAAAACTGTCATGGTGGTTCTGGCCTTCATGGCCACCAATCCAGGGAACAAGACAAGGACACTTTTAGGAAAACCACTGACCAAATCCATTGTCATAGTCTGTCCCCTGATCCAAACACTCCCTTGTGCCACCTGGTTGATCACCTCTAGCCCATTTCCCAGTTTGGACTTCCACTCTTTGTTTGGGGAGATCATCTTGGAATGTAATGAAGACTCAGCTTCAATGTTTTACAGTGTCCTCACCTACATGGGTTTTCTGGCCATCATCAGTTTCATGGTAGCCTTTCAAGCTAGGAAATTTCCTGACAGCTTTAATGAAGCCAAGTTCATTACTTGTAGCATGCTGGTCTTTTGCAGTGTTTGGATCTCCTTCCTTCCCACTTATCTAAGTACCAAAGGGAATTCCATGGTAGCCATGGAGATCTTCTCCATTTTGGCCTCTGGAGCTGCTCTCTTGGCTTGTATCTTTTTCCCCAAATGCTACATTATTCTGCTGAGGCCAGATCTGAATTGCAGAGAAAATATAGTAAGAAACAAGAATTTCTAACTAATGCAACGGTCGACCTCATTTGAGGCATGTTTAAAATGTGATGATTTCTAATAAATGATGACATGAGGGAGGAATTTCTCTATTTAAAAAAATTCCTTATCAAATGCTGCAACTGGTTACACTTTACTTTTGGTCAAGACTATCATCCAGTCTTTGTTTAACATGTTTTCAAAACCCACAAGGTCCCTTCCAACTCTGATGATCTGTTATCTGTTTGCTATATGAATAGGAATGTAATTCTAGACTACAGGCCAATGGAAAGAGGCCTTCCTTAATTATGGAAAAGTGGTCCAGCTCAGATTCTTGTGGTTACATTGATGCTCAGCATCTATATGAATCAATAAATAATAGGTCTGTAATAAACTTGTTTGTAAGACATTCGTTGTAGCTAATATGTAGCCCTGTATTCAGTTCATGCATTCAGCAAGTAGACATTGAGTCCCTTCAGGCACTTCATTCATTGCCACTCATATACTCATAGCCACTCTAATGGCTTCCAATTGCATTGCCCATTCCTGACTGTTTGCTTCTCAGAAGAACAGAAACGCAGGGCCGAGCTCCCGATTGCCTCGAGCCTGATGCCCATCTCATTCACTCAAACTGGATCTCACACTTACTTAAGTGATTAATCTTACCTGGTTGCTTTTTCTCCCCCCCCCCCCCTTGGGTCGGTTCT
This sequence comes from Notechis scutatus, assembly GCF_049901735.1. Taxonomy (NCBI): domain Eukaryota; kingdom Metazoa; phylum Chordata; class Lepidosauria; order Squamata; family Elapidae; genus Notechis; species Notechis scutatus. Next base: position 337,966,819 of record NC_142009.1, on the reverse strand, counting down.
TGATGCTTAGGTCTCTGTTTTGACTTCTCCTTTTCCCCACCCTGCAATCTCTGTTTATTTTATCCATTGAGCCAGCCTAGAGACCCGGCTGGCTAAGGAAATGGAAGGGAATTGAATGCTGCCAACACATAAAGAATATGAAATGACAATAAGGAAGAGGAAAATTAAACCAATATAACAAATTGAGCATAAACAATTTGAAATAAAGGAGTCAATAGAGAGACAATAGATAATGGGAAGAAGGCAAAAGGACCCTGACAAAGTCATGCTCCAGTTACATTGAGGCATGACCTTCATCTGGAGAAAAGTTGAAACAGAAGCAAAATAATCAAGAGGCATATGTTCAGAAATCTCATCACAGGATGACAATTACAACAATGAGATTGCACATTGTAATGCAAATCAAGGAAACAGTTGGTCCACTAAAGAGAGAAGATGCCAAGGAAGTAACAGGCAACAGAGAGAAAGCAGAAATGCTTAATTCAGTCTTCACGCAAAAAGAATCTATAGCTCAACCCACCAAAAACATAACTGTAAAAGACACACCAGAAATAAAAGTTAAAATAAGCAAAAAAATAGTAAGAGAACACCTGTCTGATCTTGATGAAAACAAATCACTGGGGCCTGATGGATTACATCCCAGAGTTTTAAAGGAGCTGGCAGAGGTCATCTCAGAACCACTGCACCATATCTTTCAAAAATCCTGGAGCATCTGGGAACTACCAGAGGACTGGAAAAGAGCTGATGTGGTTCCCATCTTCAAAAAAGGGAAAAAAATAGACCCAGGAAACTAGACCAATCAGCCTAACATCAATACCTGGGAAGATACTGGAAAAGATAATAAAAAAAACAGATCTACCAACATCTAGAAAAAAGTAAAGTAATAACTAGCAGTCAGTACGGGTTTGTTAAGAACAGATCATGCCACACCAATCTTATTTCATTCTTCAACACCGTGACTAAATTAGTAGACTAGCAAAATACTGCGGACATAATATATTTAGATTTCAGCAAGGCATTCAACAAAGTAGACCACAATCTACTTCTTAGTAATCTAGAAAAAAGTGGAATAGACAGCACCACCACTAGATGGACTCACAACTGGCTGGCAAACCATTCTCAATGAGCAGTCCTTTATGGATCTATTTCTACATGGAGGGAAGTAAGCAGTGGGGTGCCACAAGGTTCTGTCTTAGGCCCAGGACTATTCAATATCTTCATTAATGACTTAGATGAGGGAATAGAAGGGGAACTTACCAAATTTGCAGATGATACTAAGCTGGCAGGAATAGCTAATACCCAAGAAGATAGCCTCAAGATCCCGATGGATCGTGACAGACTAGAACACTGGGCCATATCTGACAAAATGAAATTCAATGTAGAGAAAAGTAAAGTCCTACACTTGGGCAAGAAAAACCAAAAGTACACATATAGACTGGGTGAAACCAGGCTCAATAGCAATAACTGTGAGAGGGATCTTGGAGTCTTAGTGGACAACTAGCTAAATATGAGCCAGCAGTGTGCAGCAGCCAGCCAAAAAAGCTAATGCAATCCTAAGTTGTATTAACAGAGGGATACAATCAAGATCAAGGGAAGCACTAATATCACTCTGTAAAGCCTTAGTAAGACCACACCTAAAGTACTGCATCCAGTTTTGGTCACCACATTATAAAAAAGATGTTGAGACTCTAGAAAAAGTACAGAGAAGAGCAACCAGGATGATGAGGGGACTGGAGGCTAAAATATACAATGAACGGTTGGAGGAACTGGGCTTGGCTAGTCTAGTAAAGAGAAGGACCAGGGGAGACATGATAGCAGTCTTCCAATATTTGAGGGGCTGCCACATGGAGGAAGGGGTCAAGCTATTTTCTAAAGCGCCTGTAGGCCAGACAAGGAATAATGGATGGAAACTGAACAAGGAGATATTTAACCTGGAAATAAGGAGAAACTATCTGACAGTGAAAACAATCAACCCATGGAACACCTTGCCCTCAGAAGTTGTGGGAGCGCCATCACTTGAGACTTTCAAGAAGAGATTGGACTGCCATTTGTCAGAAATGGGGTTGGGTCTCCTGCTTGGATGGGGGGTTGGACTATATGACCTACCAGGTCCCTTCCAACTCTGATTATCTGTATCTGTTATCAGAGAACCACCTAACAGAATGCACCCATTCTCTTTTACTCCAATTTCTAATTTTATCCCCTTCTATGTGGTTACAAATAAACAAGTTACTCCATCCAAGCATTGGCATGACTGCTCACAGTTAAAATGGTGTAACTGATTCTCATGTGCCACCAAACCCTCATACAAGCTGACTTACTATGGCCCAGGCCAAACTCCATTGTGTATGCAGAGGGTCAGTTTCATGGAGATCAAATGCACAAGTTCACCATGAATGTATCTGCTCTGTGTATTTACAAGAAACACAAACATTTTTTTTCTCCCATTCTGGTATATGAGAAGCTACTGCTAAAGAGTTGCTTTCCTTGTAATTATCAGAAGAACCGTAATTCTTCGCGTATCCTCTGTGGATTTCTAGACAGAAAATCTTCCAAAATAACCCCTGCTTTTAAAAAGTATCTCTGAGATCTTCAGAAGAGGGCAGAGCATGTTACTTTAGCCAGTCTTATAAACAAGTAACTCCTGGGTTTGAAGAGATTCACGTGACTTTGGTTCCTCCATGGTCACAGCCGAAACACAGGTAAGAGGAAGCATTGTTGCTATAAATTTGTCCTGGTGCCATCCAGGTGGCACAGGTGGTGTCTGCTCTGCTAACGTTCCAGCGAGAATTCAGGAGCAACTTTCAAATCAGTTTCTGTATAAACCTTGATTTCTGTTCTAGGAGGGAAGATGATAAGAATGACTAGGAAGGAGTCATGCTATTTCTGTTGCTGATATTTTTCTGGCTCCTGGTTCCAACTACATCGAAAAGTCTACAAACCATATGTGTGATCAGGCATCATATCAAATTGGATGAAAGCTACTATAGGCTTGGTGATCTCATTATTGGTGGGAGTTTGCCTTTGGGAACCATTTTAACACCTCTTGTCCCAGACTTTAATACATTTAATCTTCTTGTAAATAATGCGTAAGTTTCAGTTGGAGCAGAAACATGCAGATAAATGTTCTCTTTGGTTTTAAATTCTGGGATTCCTTTTAGAAATACTTCTAGTATTTGCACTGTCCTATTGTGCTTCTATCAAAAAAATACTATGCTTTTAACAGAGGCTGGAATTCTCAATCTTTTCTCAAGGAGATGATAAAAAACAAACAGGAAGAGGGGTGTTACATTAGAAGCTGTGCTGGCCTAGTGGAAGAAGTTGAAATTATAATATTAATCTGGACAGTAACTTGTTGTAGAAAACTCAAATAAAAGCTCAATCCTCTTCCAGTATTCAGGAGTTACAAAAATCCCTCTCAGTGTGGGAATCAGCATGGCTCATGCATAATGGCCTTCAGTAAATCTTTGAGGTGTCCCCACATTGTAGTCCTGTGCTCAGCAGTGTTTACCAAACCTGAAGAAGCTGCTCCCAGAAAGGCCCCAAATCATTAGCGTGGAAGAGGAGCACATGAGAAGGATTACAACTACTGGAGCAAAGTGAAGGTGGGAGAGATAACAGAGGGCTATAAAACTGTCTATGATATATAGAGAAAGGCTTGTTCCCTTTCTCACAAAGCCATCCATATTTAGCCAAGGGAGTTCCTTTGAAAAAACACAAACCCAGTTAAATTTCGTGCCTCCAAATCCCAGTGAAATACAGTGGGAAACAGTGAACTAAATTCCACCAGCACACATGAGCTTTCCTGTAATGTTCCCCAAACTTTTTCTCACTACAGGCTCATCCCAGGTAACTACCAGCAGTTCCTTGCATTGATGTTTGCTGTCTCCCAGGTCAATAAGGATTTTCTTCTGCTCCCCAACATCACCCTTGGCTTCCACATCTATGGCCATTTCCAGATGGAAATATTTATTTCCTTAAACAGCCTCTCCATGCTCTCCTCACAAGGCCAAGTGGTTCCAGGTTACAAATGTGACCAGAAGGACACTCTGCTGTCCGTCATTGGTGGTCTCAATGTCAAATCCTCAAGGCTGATGGCCTCCATCTTCAGCATCTTTAAGGTTCCACAGGTAAGAGAGCTTCCTTGGACACATGATGGAGTCAATAGACAAAGATAAAAAGCACACACAGGACATACCATGAGCTTGTGACTCTTGGTTTATATAGTCATTGTTTTAGTGTCATTTATTCTCTGTATCAGCTTGATGGTTTCTTCTCTTGTCTTCTGACAACCAATAAAAATGTGTACCTGGTAGCTCTATCAGAGATGGGAAGAAAATTAAGCTGGCCACTCAAAGAGAATCAGCCTGACTGCTGGGGCCACAAACCTAACAGTGGTAACCCACCAAATCAACATAAAAGTTTTCTTTGTCTTTGAAATACTTTACTGTGTCCCTTTTTCCAGCTTGGTGTTGGCTTTGAGTTCAGTGTGGGAGACAGAATTGATTTTCCTTCCTTCTTCTGGATTAATCCCAAGGAATCTCCTCAGTATGTTGGTTTAGTCCAGCTGCTTCTGTATTTCCAATGGAACTGGGTTGGGCTTCTGGCCTCTGAAAGTGATAATGGGGAACGTTTCATTTCAACTCTGACGCCAATGCTCAAGGAGAAGGAGATCTGCCTGGCCTTCACTGAAAGGTTGAAATCCAATGATTTTCTAATTACACTCAATAAATTAATTCGTACTTTCATAATCTGGCCTAAAAATGAAGTGTTTATTCTGTTTGGAGACTCCACTGTCACTAGCAGTGTACAAGGGACTATGGCTTTTTTTCAAAAAATCAAAAATATATCACTTAGGAGAATTTGGATATTAACTTCCCATTGGAAACCTGGTATGAAAACATTGCAATATATAAAGCATTTCCATGGGGCTTTGCATTTCAGGGACCACTCCGGGGATGTGTCAGAATTCATCCATTTCCTCCTGTCCTTAGACCCCTTAAACCCACAAGGAGATGTTTTTCTTCCTCTATGGTGGGAAATAGTCTTTGGCTGCAAGATCCACAAACCAGGCAAGACCCCTCCAAGGGGCAAAAAACCATGTACAGGAAAGGAGCAAGTGCAGAATCTGCCAAATTACACTTTTGAAACAAGAATGACAGGTGAAAGTTACAATGTCTATAATGCCATTTATGCTCTGGCACATGCTTTACATGCAATGTATGGATCCAGAGCCCGACCGACCATGATGAGGTTTGGAAAGAGGATCTCCAATGTCCAGTCATGGCAGGTAATCTCTGTGACTTTTTATCTGGTTCAACATGCTTATAGAGAAAGCTCACCATATGAATTTCTCCAGCTACTGATTTATTGTCTGCATATTCCCATATCAATCCAGCTCAAAACATATTAAAGCAGCAATTATTAAAAACAGTTAAGGACAATATTTTATTGAAAGACGATAGAGGGGGGAAAGAGACGTAACCCAAACCAGGGGTCCATAGGTTCCAGAGAGGAAAGACCTTTGTAAAGTCCTGAACAGCCTTCAACAAATACCCAAATTTCAGAAGTTGACCATTCTGAGGAAAAGTTGTCAGCCCAAAGCAGGATAGCAATCTGGGTGTGCTTTTGCATTATATTTCAGCAGGTCAGTTGAAATGTTAGTGGTCATATCTGCAGAACAATCTCTGTTTTGCACCGAATGTGCCCTGAATCCAACTTGTAAAGATACACTTAATTTGTTTTAACCTTGGTTTGTGTTTCTATGGCTTAGTGTCCTGTGTGACCCTCTACCTTTTTTGTTGTCATTTGTTGCACTACTCAGCTTGCTGCGGGGAAACAGCTTCTGTTTCATAATGGTTGGAAACTAATCAAACAGAGAAACAACCTAGAATTAAGGAGAAATTTCATAATGTTGCAAACATAATGTTGCAAAAGTGTTTGGCAACAGCTTGCATTTAGAAGTCGTGGCTGGCCCATCACTGGAGGCATTTAAGAAGAGACAGGACAACCATTTGTCTGAAATGATAGAGGGTTTCTTGCTAGAGCAAGGGGCTGGACTAGAGGACCTCCATGATACCTTCCAAATCTGTTATTCTATGTCTCTACATCAACCACAGCACACAGCAGGATTCCATGATCATCCTAATGGGCTCAATATAATCAAAATCAATATAAGATGTTTTATCGTTGGCATTTGGCCCCAATGAGGATGACAAAAATGTACCCAAATTTGAACCCAAGTTGTTGGAAATGCAAACGGGACAAGGTACATTCTTTCACTCATGGTGACTATGCCCAGAATAAAAAAAAAAAAATTTGGATTAAAATACAAATGTGGTTGTATGAAATAACAAACTGTCGAATAGAATTTAAACCTGAATTGTTCCTTTTAGGAATAATAAAGGGAAAATATAATAAAAAGATAAAATACATGATTTTGCATATAACAACAGCAGCAAAAATTGTGTTTGCACAATGCTGGAAGAAGGATAGCATACCGTCAGAGGGTTTGGTAATCCAAAAGAAATTAGAATGTATGGAAATGGACAAACTCACCCTAGAGTTAAAAGGAAAAGAAGATTCAGAGTATTATGTGGTATGGGAAAATTGGTATGAATGGATGGACAAAAGGAATAAGAATAGTAGAGATAAGAAGAAAGTGTAGAAATGTATATAAATGATTAGAAATGTATAGACATGTGTATTTATAACAAACATGTCTCAGTACTGCTAAAGATGAGATTGAGATGTAATAATAATAATAATAATAATAATAATAATAATAATAATAATAATAATAATAATAATAATAATAATAATAATAAACAACTGCACATAGTCAAATATCACAACAGGAAAATTCTATAGTTAAATTTGACGTGTGGACATAATTTTTTTTGTGTATCTTATATTTTGATGAAACTGGAGTTGGAAACCATGCCCAGTAATGAAGTGAAAAAGTTATAGTTTCAGAGTTCAATATTTGGTGTTGCCCCTGATTCTTCAGATCTCCACCAAGAGAACACCTCTAGCACTTCAGATAAAAACCCATCTTCTCAAGTTGGTCACCATGTTATTGAAAAAAGCCTTGGTGTCTCATTTGTAGCTCTAGCCCAAATACTCCAATTTCTGAAGGTCTTTCTTTCAGATTCTTGCCTATTTGAGGAATGTCCACTTCAACAACAGTGCTGGAGATGAAGTCTCCTTCTCAGAAGATGGAGTGGGAACTGCATGTTATGATCTTTTCAATTGGGTTCTCCTCCCCAATCAATCCTTTGTCCCCATGAAGGTTGGACAAATGAATTCTGAGGCTCTCCCGGGCCAAGATTTCACCATTAAGTCTTATGGAATCATCTGGGCCACAAAGGTGAGCTGCAAGGAAATGTTGTAAGTTCCTGTAAATATTCATTCTCTTCCTGAGATGGAGAACATCTTCCTAACTTGAAAAAATACCAATTGAGTCAGAAATTATGGCAGTCATTTGATGAAAAATCTGCTTTGCATGTAACGCATTTGAGGTCTGATTTATGTCACTCCACAAAGGTTAGGTTTGGGAACAAAATTTGCTTGAAACGAAGGATGCAATTAGAACAAGTAACATTGATTTTCATGGACCGTTGATGCAAATTTATATCCTCATGATTCTTTTGTTTAGAAACATTGTAGTTCAATCACAAGCCTTCCTCTGCAGGCCGAGATCCCAGTTCATATCAACCACATCCACTGTTGTTACAGGAATGCTTTTGGTCTGTGTCAGGAGTGTTCCTGATTTATGATAGATGGTCCGATCTAAGTATAGTATATAAAATTATACATTTCAATGTCCTACCTGTCAATGAATACTTCAGCTTCAACCATAACAATACAAGAGCACACAATAGATACAAACTCAAGATTAACCACACCAAACTTGATTGCAGGAAATACGACTTCAGCAACAGAGTGGCCAATGCCTGGAATACTCTACCTGATTCTGTGGTTTCTTCCTCAAACCCCAAAAACTTTAACCTTAGACTTTCTACTATTGACCTCACCCCTTTCCTAAGAGGTCTGTAGGGGGCGTGCATAAGCACACCAATGTGCCTACCGTCCCGGTCCTATTGTTTCTTTTTATTTTTCTTATATGTATCCATTTCATGTATTCATAACTATGTTTATACTTATACCTGTTATCTTATAATTGCTTGACAAAATAAATAAGCAAGCAAACAAACAAACAAACAGAGGCAAACTATTTCTTTAGAAGAGAATCTGAACATAGAAGTAGGAATAAAAAATAGGGAGAAAGAAATGAATGCAGCAGATTCATTGCTTAAGTAATTTCAAGTATTACTGCTACCACTTTGATGCTTGTCCAGAAGGGACCATTTCTAATCAGACAGGTAGACCAGACTTGAAATCTAAATCTTCCAGAATTAAGGCAGATATTCATTAAATCAATATATTTTTGTTATTGTGTCATTTTTGTAAGATTGACATAAGGTCCATTATAAAGTGGGGGAAAAACAGGCGGACTAAAAACTAAAACCCACATAACTTGTGGAAATGCACAGAGAATGGATAGCTGAAACTGAACAAATCCTTGTCTCTGGCTAATCTATCCTCAGGATCATCATAAATGAAGGATGATTTGTTCTTTTTGATGCCCCATTAATAGCACAGGGGATTATTTCATTATTTCCTTTGTGGGTAGGTCACCAGCAGAAAGGCAAGATGCGTATCATCTTTGCAGGAGGGATAATATGCATGGTAATTGTTCAAGAAATCCTTAGATAAAGACTATTGATTTCAGATGCAGCTCACTGTGTACCCTGCCCAGAAGACCAATTTCCCAACAAGGACAAGGACCAATGCATTGCCAAGAAGCTCCACTTTCTTGCATATGAAGAAACCCTGGGATACACCTTAGTTTTTCTTGCTCTTTTTCTCTCCATTATAACATCTGCAGTCCTGGTGGTTTTCCGTAAACATCATGACACACCAATCGTCAAGGCCAACAACCGAGACCTCACTTACATCCTCTTGGTGTCCCTCCTGCTCTGCTTCCTTTGCTCCTTTCTTTTCATTGGCCAACCAGAGAAGCTCACCTGTCTCTTCCAACAGTCTGCCTTTGCCATTCTCTTTTCTCTTGCAGTTTCCTCTGTGTTGGCAAAGACTGTCATGGTGGTTCTGGCCTTCATGGCTACCAAGCCAGGGAACAAGACAAGGAAACTCTTAGGAAAACCACTGACCAACTCCATTGTCATAGCCTGTCCCCTGATCCAAGCAGTCCTTTGTGCCACCTGGTTGGGAACCTCTCCCCCATTTCTTAATTTGGACTTCTACTCCTTGTTTGGAGAGATCATCTTGGAATGTAAGCAAGGATCAGCTGTAATGTTTTATGGTGTCCTCTCTTACTTAGGACTTTTGGCCCTTGTCAGTTTTACAGTGGCATTTCTATCTAGGAAATTGCCTGATAGTTTTAATGAAGCCAAGTTCATTACTTTTAGCATGCTGGTCTTTTGCAGTGTTTGGATCTCCTTCCTGCCCACCTATCTGAGCACCAAAGGGAAGTCCATGGTGGCAGTGGAGATCTTCTCCATTTTGGCTTCTGGAGCTGCTCTCTTGGCTTGTATTTTCCCCCCCAAATGCTACATTATTCTGCTGAGGCCCGATCTGAATTGTAGAGAAAATATAGTGAGGAACAATCATGTCCAACAAATGGAAATATCGGCTTCCTTTATATTTGTCTTTGAGGCATGTTTTGAATGTGATGATTTCTTATAAATGATGACATGAAGGAGGAATTTCTATATTAAAAAATCTTTATCAAAAGCTGCAACTGGTTACACTTTACTTTCAAGAAGAGATTGGACTGCCATTTGTCAGAAATGGTGTAGGGTCTCCTGCTTGGGTGGGGGGTTGGACTAGATGACCTACAAGGTCCCTTCCAACTCCGATTATCTGTTATCTGTTACTTGTGGTCAGAAACTATCATCCAGTCTTTGTTTTTCATGTGTTCAAAAGGTCCTCAATGATCTCCAGGGCTCACTGGAGGAAAGCATGTTCTTAAATTTCTGTTTATTATTAGAAGGAGAAAGTTTCCTCATATTATTCCTTTCAATTTAGTTCATTTATTAAGTTGGTATTTTTAAGGGATGGATTCAGTATTGGTGTTTTTCAGTAAATATAGTTGTTTCCTTAGTTATCTGAGGCTTTATAGAATTTTCTACCAGTATTCTATTATTTTTGAAAAGGTAGAATTTAAATTCCCCCTCACATTTAGACCTGCTATACTTCCTCATCAATGTCAGGCAGAATTTCCTCAAGATGGGGGATCAAAGTATATCATAATTGTATGCAGTACGTTATCATCCCTCATGATATTTCATTTCTTGGACATCCATGATAAACGATGGTGGTCAATAAGGTCTCTGTGCATAGATAGTCTGCACCAGAATAATTCAACCCATGACTAGGATCACAATTTAATTTTTTTAATGAGTATATGTTCCTAGCAAGGTCATCCAAGACATGAGAGTCATCCCAGCTTCCTAACTAAAGTCAGGGGTATATGCCAATCACCCAGTCCTGTTGTAAGGCATCCAGAAAGTATCCATGATGTCAATCACCCCGAGACATCTCTCTCCAAGGTTGAATTTATTAAAAACAGATCTGGCATGTCAAAGGCAATTTCCCAAGTGAAATTATTTTTGTGCCTTACACAGAATCCACCTTCTCTCCTCCCTTCTCTCCTCCCATTTCCACACTTCATAAATCACGAGCACCAATTAACTGCCACTGGAATTACTTAATATGACATACAGAATAACCTTGAACTTTTCAACTCCTCCAACTCCCTAAAATAAATGTGGCAGCTGAATTTTAAAGCTGACAGGTTCCCCCCTTGAAAACTCCTCCTCCAAAAAGAAAGGGAAAAAAACAGATACAGGGGTTAACAAATTTTCCTTCACCCCCTCTCCCCCCCCCATGAGGACCCTTCGGTTTGTGGGGGAAATCCTCATGGAATTGGTTAACCAATTGATCAGCATGAACATCCCAACTCTTTACCCAACTAGCATCCAAGAGAGGGTATCTTTTCCATAAGAACAAATATTGCAATCGGCCACGGTGTAATCTAGAATCAAGATTTTTTAAAATTTCATAATGTGTTTCCCCCTGTACCATTAACGGTTTAGGGGGAGCGATTGGTGGTGGACTTATCATTGATGTAGTAGCTGGTTTTATTAAACTACAGTGGAATACTGGGTGAATTTCCCCCAATATTTGAGGAAGACTTAATTGGACAGTGATCGGATTGATTATCTTTGAAATTGGGAATGGACCCAAGAATTTTGGACCCAGCTTCTTACTGAGCAGTTTCAACCTAAGATACTTGATCAACAAATATACTTTGTCCCCTACTTTAAAAGGCGGTTGAAGAGATCTATGTTTATCCGTCTGTTTTTTATAATTTTTTGCAGCTTCGGTCACAGCTTTTTTGTATCTTCCCATCCTTTCTTTAATGAGTTCATCCATTTTGTTAGGGACATGGATGAGGGAAGTTGTCTAGGTAACTCTGGCATCAGGAGAAAATCCATCCCAGTGTTGATTTGGAATGGAGTTAATCCTATGCTGCTATGTACTGCATTATTGTAAGCAACCTCTGCAAAAGGTAATAACTCAGTCCAATTTTCTTGTTGATAATTTACATAGCATCTAATGTATTGTTCAGTCATGGTGTTAGCCCTCTCCACTGCTCCCTTACAAGCAGGATGGAAAGCTGAGGATAACCCTTGAGATGAACCAATGGATTTCAGAAATTCCCTCCAAAATTTTGCGGTAAATTGTACCCCTTTGTCTGATATTATTCTACGAGGTACTCCATGTAGTCTATAGATATGTTTCATGAACAGCTTTGCAAGTTTTTTTTGCAGATGGAAGTCCTTTGCAGGCTATAAAATGGGCCTGTTTAGAGAATAAACCAACTATAGTACAAATGATCGTATTCCCTTCACTCTTAGGTAATTCAACAATAAAGTCCATTGCGATCTCTTCCCAAGGTTGGGTTGGTTCAGCAACTTATTGCAGGAGGCCAGGGGTTTTTCCAGTTCTGTGTTTCATTGTGGCACAAATTGAGCAACTTTTACATAGTCCTCAACATCAGGTTTCATTTTTGGCCACCAAGTTCTTCTCATTTACTGTCTTCTCAGTAAATGTAGGTTTTTTAGGAATCTGAAGTGGCCTTCCAGCCATGAGTCGTGGCTATGCTTTAGTACCAGTAGTCTTAGGGTTGTGGGTCCATAAAGCTTAGTCCCTTTCCAAGCTAGTCCATCATTCATTGTCAACTCGGTTTGATGGTCCAGGAACCAAGGGTCAGTCAATAGGGCCATTTTCAATTCTGTAGTCAGCTTATCTTCCAGGTGTTTGGGGTTGCGGTTGGCTTGGGCTCGAGTGGTCTGCTGATTGGGCTTCTGAAATTAAGACTTGTACTATTTTCTCTCGGTGGCTGTCAAACTGAGGTTTTCTGGACAGAGCGTCCATCAATACGTTTTTCCCTCCGGGGGTATATTTAATGTTAAAGTTGAATCATTTGAAATATTGGGCCCAGCAGACTTGCTTGGGCGATAATCTCCTAAGGGTCTTTAGAGCCTCGAGGTTCTTATGATCAGTTCATACCTCAAAGGCCTCTGGCACCCCTTCTAGAAAATGCCTCCAAGTCAACAAAGCCCATTGTATGGCGAATGCTTCTTTCTCCCAGACTGCCCACCTTCACTCTGTGTCTGTCAACTTTTTAGACACATAAGTGCAAGGCATCAGTCGGTCTTGAGAGTCCTTTTGCAGCAAAACAGCTGCCACCACTATATCATTTGCATCCATTTGGACAATAAAAGACTTGGTCGCATCTGGGTGCTGGAGGATGGGCTCAGCTGTGAAAAGGTGCTTTAAGGCCTCGAAAGCTTTCTGACAATCCATAGTCCAAACCAGGGGTTGACTTGGCTTTGGTTTGGTGGGCAATGGGCCCGTTTTTAACAGCTCTGTCAATGGGAGGGCAATTTCAGCAAAGGACGGAATGAATTGTCTATAGTAGTTGGCAAACCCCAAGAAACTTTGAAGTTGTTTTTGGGTTCTGGGGGGTTGCCAGTCCAGCACCGCTTTCACCTTTCCACAGTCCATTTCAATCACCAGGTTGGTTATTCAGTAGCCTAAGTAGTCCAACGACTCTTTATGGAATTCGCATTTTAAGAGTTTCACATATAATTTGGCGGCTAGAAGTTTTTCTAGGACTTGTCGGACTAATTGAACATGTTCTTCCATGATTTCACTGAAGATAAGGATGTCACCAGGTACACGAAGACCCCCCGGTAAAGGTGTGGGTGTAGCACCTCATTGATGAGCTGCATAAACACTGCAGGAGCCCCCTGAAGTCCAAAAGGCATGATTTTGAAATGGAAGCTACCCAGAGGGCAGTTAAAAGCAGTTTTCCACTCATCTCCTTCTTTGATGCAGACCTGGTAGTAAGCTTCCCTGAGATCTAGCCTGGTGAATATCTTGCCCTTTGACAGGTGGTTCAATAAATCCTTCATAAGGGGGAGAGGGTACATGTTTTTGATGCATATGGTGTTCAAGCCTCTAAAGTCAACACACAATATCAACCCACCATCTTTCTTCTCCTTGAACAACACGGGGGCAGCTAGTCTTGATTTGGCAGGCTCAATAAAACCTTGTTCCAAATTGCTGTTGATGTATTTCCTTAATTCATTCATTTCAGCAGGCATCATGGAATACATTTTTGGTTTTGGTAATTTCGCCCCAGGCTCTAATTCTATGGTGCAATCAGTGGCTCAATGGGGAGGTAAGACATTACACTCTTCTTCATTGAATGCTTCAGCCAAGTCTTTGTATTGGTCAGGTACCTGGGGGTTATCTGGGAGAAGGTGGGATGCCATGGATGCTGGCTCAGGCTCTGGGTTCAAGCTGACCGGTGGCTTTGTAGTGGGTGGAAGAGTGGGCAATGGGCCTGGTCCAATGAGGATTTTTCTGAATACATCTTCCCATTTGATCGTTGGGGCCCATTTGTCTAGCCAAGCAAGTCCTAGTATGATTGATTCTGACATCTTGGGGCCCACTATGAAGTGTATGAGTTCGGTATGGGGCCCTAATTCCATCTTGATCAATTCAGTCATCTGAGTGGCTGCCCACCCCAATTAAGGTTCCATCCACTTGCTCAAATCTGATTGGGTATTTTAGCAGGTTAGTCTTTATGCCAAATTGTTCAATGATGGGGAGTCCGATAAGGCATCTAGAACACCCAGTATCAATTACAGTTTCTAACTCCCCAGCCTCCCCCGTATTTGGTACCACTAACTTGACCTTGACTGTAAAAGGTATGATGGGATCACTCACCATTGGGTCATTTTTGCAGGTTGGGTTCTTGGGGACATGGTGGCGGTCTGGTGGTCTGTTGCTCCCATCTGTGCAGAGGGGGCTTTCTCAGATGTGTTTGGTGAACCCGCCCCTGGCCGGAGGTCTTTCTTGATTCTTCCAACCTCTAACAGCTGGATTAGACTTTGACTGTGGACCTTGAGGTACAGGAGCAGGGGCCAGACAGTCTGCTGCTCTATGGCCAGCTTGGCCAAATCGATAACATTTCAGCATCCTGGTAGGTTGGGTACGAGCAGGTTCAGCTGATCCAATCAGCTGTCTCCTTGCCACAAATCTCTTAAGCAGGGCTGCTGGAAGGGGTATCCTGTGTGGGTTGATGCTGCGATCTAAGCTGAGGGATGCGACATACCACGATTGTAAGGTCTCTGGGATTCCCCTAATTTCACAGGCCTTCTTTACTTCTGAATCAATGGCATTTTTAAAATAGTGTAAAGTCATTCTTTCAGGCCAATCCATGAGGTGGCTTGCAACCCTTCTAAAGTCCCAAATAAATTCTGACAAGGGTCGCTTGCCTTGCCTCATTTCCATTAACTTCTCTTCATTCTTGCTACCCTGTCTGGATTTTCAAATCTGGGTCTTAATAATTGAATAAATCCATTTATATCGCATAATTTGGGGGCTTGTTCGTTGTGTAGTTGGGCCACCCAGTCTGAATCATCCCCTTCATTCAGCCCATTTGTTATGACCGTAACCAAATCGCTCTCTGTGGCATAATGATCTCCAAATTGTTCTATATGGGATCAGATTCGAGTGAGGAAATAATTGAAATATTCATGGCGGCCATTGAATATGGCCTTAAAGGGTATTTGATCCAGCCTGGGTCATTGTTGCAGAGGTGGCACAGGCCAGGCCCCTGCAGGTTGTACTGGAATGAAAGAAACCGGCCTGGTGGCGTATGTAGGCTGGGTAGGCCTCTGGGTAGGTATCCTGGCTGGGTGGTGCCTCTCTGGAATAGGGGTCTCTGTGGCCTCGCTGCCAGTTGGGGCTGCATTTGTGGTGGCCAGGAGGAAGATGGGTGTGGTCTGGTTCTCTGGTCGGGTGGAGGGGAAGTGGCTGTTGTCTGTTGTCTGGGCAAACCCTCTTCAGACCAGCGCTGGGTTAGTGCTGGTTGCCATTGGCATTGAATCCACCCCTGGCCTGGATAAAATCCCCACCCTGGAGGGATACTCTCTGCAGGGGGAAAAATTCCCTCTGGAAAATGAGGGGATTGCCTCAAAGGGTGCAACATACCTCTATCAGTTGATGCATCTTTCTGGCTTCCTCTAACTGGCATCTGTATAGTCTCCTCCCTCCAATCAGACAGAATAGCAATCTGCCTGGGGCTCGAGAAAGATTTTTCTTCAACCAGCTGGGTTACCTCTGGGTTATAACAACTTCTTGAGTTGAAACGCTTTGGTATAGCTCCCAAGCCTCTTTCCTCTACTGTCATTCTGGAAGCATTCATCATCTCCTCCAAACAAAGGCTTGCAGATTCAATTAAGGTTCCAGGGGGAGGACCCCCATACTCTCCCCCCTGCATACCTCCAACTTCGGCTGATTGTTGATAATTCTCCATCTCAGGAAAAAGAACTCCAGGTATCAGCCAAGCCCTTTAAAAAAAAATGTGTTGGGAAATAAATGTAAGGCATCCAGAAAGTATCCATGATATCAATCACTCTGAGACATCTCTCTCCAAGGTTGAATTTATTAGAAACAGATCTGGCATGTCAAAGGCAATTTCCCAAAGTGAAATTATTTTCGCGTGTTACAGAGAATCCACCTTCTCTCCTCCCACTTCTACACTTCATAAATCACGAGCACCAATTAAATGCCACTGGAATTACTTAATACGACATATAGAATAACCTTGAACTTTTCAACTCCTCCAACTCCCTAAAAAAAATGTGGCAGCTGAATTTTAAAGCTGACACCTGTGTCATATGGTAATTTAAAGGGGATAACCAGCACCTTGAATGGTGCCTTGGAGGAATCTGGGAGTCATTGCAGCTCATGCCACAGAAGTCTAATGTGGGTGAACCTAGAAGTGTCCAATATTGTGAGCACCTCTGAATTTTGGAGCAGCTGCAGTTTTCTAGGGTTCTTCACAGGGGTGGGATTCAAATTACTTAACAACCGGTTATGTGGGCGTGGCTTAATTTGTGGGTATGGCTTGGTGGTCATGTGCCTGGGTGGGTGTGACCAACTCAATGTCACTCACATCAAGGGGTGCCTCACCTGACCCCTCCCCTTCCAGCCATTCCTTGTCACACCCAGCCTCAACTTATCAATAGTTCTGTAAAAATGTTGTTCACGTTTTTTTGACTTTATTATTTATGTTCTATAGATCAGTGGTGGTATTTGATTGGTTTGGCCTGGTTCTGGTGAGCCGGTAGGAGTGATAAGCGGCAGAGACCAAGCCAGTTCTCTCCACCGCTCTGCTGTTGGGCCCACCTGCCTTTTATCTGCTGATTTGAAGTGCACCTGCTTTGCGTGGCACAGAATAGTGACCGGGATCATGCAGGCTTGTAGGAGGTGAGTTAGAAAGCCTCTG
Organism: Notechis scutatus; assembly: GCF_049901735.1. Lineage (NCBI taxonomy): Eukaryota > Metazoa > Chordata > Lepidosauria > Squamata > Elapidae > Notechis > Notechis scutatus. The sequence goes on along the minus strand of NC_142009.1, from coordinate 337,949,862 downwards.
CACCTGTGCAAAGTGTGAGTTTGGCACACGTGTGCATGCAAAGTGTGTGCATGCACACAAAGCATGCCCACCAAGCCACGCCCACTGAACCAGTGGCAAAAATATTTGAATCCCACCACTGCTACAGATATACTTTTATGGACCACTGAAAGGAGGAAATGGCTCACATGCTTTGCCCAAGAGTGTGATAAGCAACAGGCTTCTAAGGGGCTGCCAGAAAAAGAGGGGGCAATGTATTTTCAAAAGCATCAGAAGGCAAACAAGAAGCAATGGATGGAAACTGAACAAAGAGAGAAGCAAACTAAGACTTCCAAAGTCGCTTTCAACTCTGTTAAACATTCACATATTTATGCTCTGGACTATAGACATTGAATGCATGTATTGTAAACCCTGAAAAATACCTGGGCAAAAGAAAGGCAGTAAAATCACCCTAGGTGTAGGAACAGTGTAAAATATTAATATATGATAAATAATGGAACAATTAAAAACACTACCACAGAGTTTTCTCTCTTCCCCCCTTCCTTCCTGTGGTGGTCTCCCATGGAAAGAATGAGACACAAACGTGTGTACTCGGGATGGAAGCCCAGAATAATTTCTAGTGCTTCCTTTTATTGAGATTTAGTACATAGTCAGCATAATTACATTGTGGCTTAATAATTAGATATAGTAAAGGCTTGTTTGCAGTTGTTTAAGCTGCCTCCTTGTTTGTATTTGTCCTTATTGTTCTCTTTTCTTTGCATTACCTTAGTAACCTTTAGACAGGCATGTATGTATAAAGCATTATATTAATCATTGCTCAAGCTCAGGTCAAAGTTTATTCCCACATCTCCCCTGTTTTAGTTTTTTGATGATCGCGGATGCCTCGGTAGCTTTTCGCCATCTGCAACAGCAATTCTCCTTCCGTAGGCTTCACCTGACACATTCCTAAAAGTCCAGGGAGACATTGGATACAACAGCATACACAGAGAGAAAATATAATAAGCAATATCGCTCCAACAATTAGGTGATGAATCCATGAACCATCTGGCAACCAGGACCAAAGTGCAGACCACACGTCCAGTCCCTCACCTTCCGATTGTAATGGATTCTCATTCAGGGTTTGTTCCATATGCTGTATAGTAGCTGTAATGTTTGGAGAATAATCAGAGATATACATGCAACAATGCGTATGAATCACAGCGCAAACTCCCCCTTGCGCTGCCAAAATAGTGTCCACCGCATATCTGGTTTGCAGGACAAAGTCAAGGATTTTTCCTTGCTCTTCTTCAAGTAGCTTTAGCGTTTTAATGGTGTCTTTAAACATAGTAACTGTCCAATTGTTTAAACGATGTAAATCTCTATAGTTCATCATGACTCCTAAAGGAGGGATAACTCCCCTCGATATCTGTGTCCAGTAGTCATGAGTCAAAACAGAGTTTACTTCCATTGCGGAACGCGCATTGCGGATATGAGCAATCCCCAATGATTTTTGAATGAAATGAGATGGGATTACTTTCCCAAAGGTGCAGACTCCTTTCCATCGTGCTGGCATGCGATCATAGGCCATCTGTCCACACAGCAACCATAGATTTGCTCCCAGGAGATGACCAACCGTATTTGGTTCAGCATAGATTAATTGTGCAAAGGATTCCATTAACATAGCCAAATAAGTGGATGATGGTGCGTATTTCCCATTTGCACATTTGGGCAACTGGTTTTCTCTTGTGATGGGACAACATGTGGCAGGAATATATGGACACCTATTTTCATTTATCAAAGATGTGATATCATATTGAGAAATGTTATGTACAAAGTAAGTGAGATTTTTAGTTTTCATATCATTAGAATAAAACCGACTTCCATTGCTAATAACAATTCTTTTGTTGCAAAACGGACATGTCCCCAAGTAAGTCATATTTTCTACTGTCTCATTGTGGGTCCAACAGATACCCGCCACCTCTTGGATCCGGCTTCCAAGGTGTAAGGTATTTATGTTACTTTTAGTCCAACTGCTAGACCACGTCCCTGAACAACCATAACATTGTCCCTTATACCAGTCACCTTCGGCCAGAGGTACTGCAGCCATTGGAAGCCCTGATGTTTTGTGAGTTGGCATGTGCATACATATCCAACAATCAGTTTTATTATGAAGGTTTGCTAGCTTCCCCATGTCCTGGATCAACGTGTTTCTTTTCCATTCCCCCAAATCCATCCCCTTGCCCCTTTGGCTGATGATAAGGACGCACACAGCGAGCAGGAACCCAAACAACTGTCCCCTCATCTTCAACAGCAGCGTATCCTCTGCCCCAAGTTATCAGCGGGACAGGTTTTCTCCACGTTGGATCTGGTAGTCTCCTATACCGAACTTTCGGTCTTGGCGTACCTGCAGAAGGGGAGGAAGCAAAATGCCTACTGGCTGCCGTAGCAGCGGGAGATCCTGGCATGTTGAAAAAATTTAAAGTATATAATGTAATATTAAGAATGTTTTGTATGTAAGGCAAGCCATATCCATCCACTTCCCCCGTTTTTGTTTTTATGTGAAGGAGTGCTTTTCCTGTGGAAGTGGCCATTGGTCAATCCAGACTGGCTGAGAGGTTAACAATTGTAATTTTTCCATTATCCAATAACAGTTTTTGTGCGAAATTGTGACAGCAAATCTCTACCCCACAAGTTTATATGCAAGGGCAACACAAGAGGTTGAATCCTTGCAGTCTCACCAGTTTCTCTATGCAATGCCTTTAACCAATGTACACTACTTCTTGCAAACTGCATACCACCCACTCCACGAACAGCCGGAGAGTCCTCAAGCGCCCATTCATTTGGCCATTCCTTTTGGCGTATCACAGAGACATCTGCTCCGGAATCTATAAGGCCAGAAAATGATTTTTCTTGAATTTCAATTGTCATTTTTGGTTGGTCTGTAGTCAAATTTTTTTGTCAGCGCTAGCAATTCTGCAGCAACTGGAGAACTGGCCATTTCAGTGGACCCAAAACCGCCAGTTCGTGGGATCCCAATTAAAGGATTCATAGGAATGTATGGAAGCAATAATAACTGTGCAATAGATTCACCAGCCATTAATGATGTAGGAGTATCAGTGTACAATTGTATCTTAATAACCCCTTTATAATCTTGATCAATAACTCCTGGAATAACAAAAAAACCCTTTTTCTGATGCAGAAGACCTGGGAAGTACTAATCCCACTGTTTTTTCTGGCAGTGGCCCATGCAAATGAGTGTCCTCAATGTACACTTGATTGGGAAAAGTCACATTAATTGAGTTCAACATTTTTAAACTCAAACCTGCACTCCTAGTAATTGCAGGCGATGCTTTTGTGACAGCCTTGGGAGCGGGGCTAGCTGCACGCCCCAAATTTAGTTTCCCGAATTTTGGTTCTGATCAGAGCGACATTGATTTGCCCAATGAAACCCTTTTTTGCATTTTGGACAGACTGACTTCGGGCGGATGTCCTTAATTTTGTTTTTGTTAAATGCCATTCCCCCCCCCCCAGGGGCACGGCACTGAGCTTTAAAATGGCCAGGCTTCCCACAATTAAAACAATTCCCTGTAGGTTTCATCCCTTTTTGTAATGCCATAGCCAAAGTCTCCATGTTGTAAGCCTGAGAACCCACCACTGCACATGCCTTTAACAGATCAGCCAGAGTAACCTCACCTCTAGCCACCAAAGGCTGTAAAATACGCTTGCAGTCAGTGTTTGCATTTTCGACTGCTAATCTCAGCAAAAGTTCCTTTGCTGCTTCCTCATTAGAAATTTGTCTGGTAATAGCCAATTGTAGCCTTTCCACAAAGTCGTTGTAAGACTCAGATGCTGTTTGCTTAATTTGAGAAAAAGACTGTGCCAGGGTTCCCACATCCTGGATGCGGGACAACGCCCCAAGGACAGCTGCCATAACTACTGGAAGTGCGTGATCAGGCAAATTAGTAGCTTGATCAGCAGTGGATTCAAACAAGCCTGCCCCATAGATTTGGTCTGGCGTATACAGCCCCCCTGAATTCCTTCCCCTAGTGATAGCTTCTCTTTGATATTCTGAATCAAAAACCACATACTGAGTAGAACTCAATATCATTCTCATTAAATCTTTCCAGTCATTAGGAATCATGCGTGAGGTAGCCAAACTTGTCAGAAGCCCCTTAGTAAAAGGACTTTGAATACCATAATCTTGAACTGCTTTTTTAATTTCCCTAAGAACAGCTAAAGGAATCGGAACCCATTCAGTTTGCAGATTACCCTGAGCATTTATTTGCCTATTAACTGGAAACAAATTCATCTGGGGAATCTCGTCGGGCTCTAATTTCCCTTCATTGAAAGCCTGATGCATCATTGCTTGAACTTTCCCCGTTTGTGATTGGATTTTCTCCTCTACAGGCGTAAGCGCTGTTGGGGTTGAGAAGGCATATTCCAATTTAGAAATTGGGGGGTGCAACACAACTCCTTCATAAGGAGGAGGTTCTACTAAAGTTTTTAAAAGAGGTTGTTGCTGGGTTTCTAAAGCAGTCATAACAACCTTCCAATATATCAAAATTTCAGCTGTTGCCCGTGGCTCTTCATGAAGGATAGTTCCAATTCTCCTCCATGTGTCTAACTTTAAAGATCCCTTCTCTGAGTACCAGGGACATTGCTGCCAGATCTCTTGCAGCAGCTCTTTCACATTACCTTTTGAAAGAACTATTTGCTCCCCCCCAGAGGGTTTAAAGATAAAGAAGTTTGTCCTGACTAACTTCAGCAGCTCACTAACATGCCGTTCCTGTGGCTGAGAGAGTTTTCCCCCCATGCTCCCTGAAAAAAATCCTATTGTCCAGCAATAGTTAAGTACGTACTTTACCTATTCCAGGCAAGGAAACACGGAGGTCCGGACACGTACCACCTGCAGTGGATCACATCGGGGTCACCACTTGTGGTGGTGTCCCATGGAAAGAATGAGACACAAACGTGTGAACTCGGGATGGAAGCCCAGAATAATTTCTAGTGCTTCCTTTTATTGAGATTTAGTACATAGTCAGCATAATTACATTGTGGCTTAATAATTAGATATAGTAAAGGCTTGTTTGCAGTTGTTTAAACTGCCTCCTTGTTTGTATTTGTCCTTATTGTTCTCTTTTCTTTGCATTACCTTAGTAACCTTTAGACAGGCATGTATGTATAAAGCATTATATTAATCATTGCACAAGCTCAGGTCAAAGTTTATTCCCACACCTTCCTATTTCTTTTTTTCTTTCTCTCTTTCTTTCTCCCCTTTCTTTTCTCTCTTTCTCTCTTTCTCTCCCTTCCTTTCTTTCTTGCTCTTCTTTCTTTCTCTCTTTCTCTCCCTCTTTCTTTCTTTCTTTCTTTCTTTCTTTCTTTCTTTCTTTCTTTCTTTCTTTCTTTCTTTCTTTCTTTCTTTCTTTCTTTCTTTCTTTCTTTCTTTCTTTCTTTCTTTCTTTCTGTTTCTTTCTTTCTCTGAGCCGCTCTATAGCCAGCCATGCAGATGAAGCAATAATCACAGAATCCAAAGGAATAGCAGTGTTTTATTCCGTCACAGATGCAGCGGTAGCAAGAAGCAGCAAGCATATGTAAATAAAGTTTGCGCTGAGCATTCACTGATCCCAGTGTTCTATTTATCCCACCCAGTAAGCACCTTCCCACATCTGGCAGCCCCTCCCTGCAGGTAGCCAGCATCCCGTTCCTAATTGGTGACAGTTAACTTCATTGTCCACATCACAATTCACCCATCACCAGACTGTGCTACATTAAGTGAACCCCTAACATCTCCACCAAGTTAACACACTTCCAGATGTCTGTATCAGCTCACAATCTTCGGCCAGCTCAGTTCCATTCTGCTGCTTCAATCAGCTGGGCGTCGCATCATGGCTAGAAGATGCCCTGCTGACGTGTATGGTTAGCACCCACCACTGTTGTGGGGCAAGAAGTGGATCCGAAGCTCCGTTGCTGAGCTGATGTCTTAGCTGGCTTGGAGAGTTCATGGCAGGCTTTACTCGCGGCTAGCCTTCACCAGCTGGTACGTCTGATGGTGTTGAGCTGTGGCTCGAGTCAAGCATGACACTTTCTCTCTTTGTCTCCCTTCCTCTTTCTTTCTTGCTCTTTCTTTCTTTTCTTCTCTGTCTCTGTCTCTGATTCTGTCTGTATGTCTGTCTGTCTGTCTTTCTGTCTGTCTGTCTGTCTGTCTGTCTGTCTGTCTGTCTGTCTGTCTGTCTCTCTCTCTCTCACACACACACACACACACACACCTGGTCTGGGATGAACTGAATGATCTGGCAAGTTCCAGTCAGCAGCAGGTGGCGGGAAAGGAAGAAAGGGGGTGGGGGTGGCATGCGGCTGCAGTTCTCCCAAAGGCAAAGCATCTCCGCATGCAGCAGTGGTGGCAGCGGGGCCTTGAGCACCCCCCCCCCCAGGCTGCAGCCCTCCCAAAACACCACCGCATATGGCAGAGGCAGCGGACCTGGCTCTGGCTGCCTCCTGCAAACTGCCCTGGCCTGCAAGGGAAGCAAGCAAGCATCAGTGACACAATCTTCCACTTGCTTCCCAAACTGCCCTGGCCTGTGAGGGAAGAGAGCAGGAGATCATGGCACCGGAGCCCTTCCCTATGCTTGCTTGCTTCCCAAGCCGAAGTACCTCCTCGTGCAGCGGTGGTGGTGATGGCAGCGGGGCCTTGAGCACCCCCGCCCTCCCAAAGTATCTCCACATGCAGCGGCAGTGGTGGCACTGGCTTCCTCCTGTAAGCAATACCATTGCTGCAGCACTTCTGCCCACTTCCTTTCATTTTGCCTTTGGGAGAAGCGGGTAAAGGCGGCAGAGGTGCTGTGGCAACAGCCCTGCTTACGGGAGGCAGCCGGGTCTGCCGCTGCTGCTGCATGTGGAGATACTTTGGGAGGGCTGGTGGGGGCTGCTCAAGGCCCTGCAGCATTCCGTGCCACAGCCACCACATGGTAGGGAGAGCTGGGAGAGCGTTGCATGGTGGCTTAGCAAGCCAGCCGAGCCCAGGGATGGGGAGGCAGGTAAATAGGCACCAGCCAGCGCCACCAGCGGAATGGAGCTGCACTGGTTGGGAAGCCAGACAGCCAAGTCCAGGGATGGGGTGGGGCAGGTAGGTAGGCTGGGCAAGGCCCGGGGAGCCCCAGAGATGGCCAGAGGAGGCCTGGGGAGCCCCAGAGATGGCCAGGGAAAGCCAGGGAGCCCTGAGGAGCCCCAGAGATTGCCAGGGGAGGCCCAGGGAGGCCCAGAGTTGGCCAAGGGAGACCCAGGGACAGTGGGGGAGGGGCTAGCATGACTCGCAGGCTTACCTGTGAGCCGTTTGCAAAGGCTGCCACATTGAGGAGTGGGTCAAGCTATTTTCCAAAGCACCCAAAGGCCAGACAAGGAATAATGGGTGGAAACTGAACAAGGAGAGATTCAACCTGGAAATAAGGAGAAACTTTCTGACAGCGAGAACAATCAACCAATGGAACAGAAGTTGCCTTCAGAAGTTGAGGGAGCGCCATCACTTGAGACGTTCAAGAAGAAATTGGACTGCCATTTGTCAGAAATGGTGTAGGGTCTCCCACTTGGGCAGGGGGGTTGGATTAGATGACCTACAAGGTTCCTTCCATCTCTGATTATCTGATTATCTGAGAGGGTTAACTTATTTTCCAAAGCACCAGAAAGCAGGACATGAAACAATGGATGAATCTAATCAAGGAGAGAAGCAACCTAGAATCAAGAGAAACTTCCTAACAGGACAATTAACCAGTAGAACTACTTGCCTCCAGAATTCATGGGTGCTTCATCACTGGAGGTTTTTAAGAAGAGACTGGACAGCCACTTGTCTGAAATGGTATAGGGTCTCCTGTTTGAGCAGGGGGTTGGACTAGAAGACCTCCAGAGTCCCTTCCAGCTGTATTCTATTCTTATGTGCTGTTGGAAGTTGCCTGTCCTTGAGTGTGTGTGTGTGTGTGTGTGTGTGTGTGTTCTCCTAAACTTTGAGGAATTGAATCCATTTGCTGTGAGCCTTTGGATAAGAAAAAGTGATGGAGAAAATTATATTGATGGTACTGCCCTGAAACTATGGTAAACCTTAGACTGTCTACTATTGACCTCACTCCTTTCCTAAGAGGTCTGCAGGAAGTGTGCATAAGCGCACCAATATGCCTACTGTCCCTGTCCTATTGTTTCTTTTTATTTTCTTATTCATATCCATTTCATGTATTCATAACTATTTTTATACTTATACCTATTATCTTGTAAGCGATTGACAAAAATAAATAAATAAATCACTGGAAGTTTTTAAGAAGAGATTGGACAGCCATTTCTCTGAAATGGTATAGGACAGGGGTCCCCAAACTTGGCAACTTTAAGACTTGTGGACTTCAACTCCCAGAATTCTCCAGCCAAACCCAATTTCCTGTTTGCCCTCTGATATCAACCCACATGGCCTTAACCAGCCCATGGTTTCTAAAGAGCATGTGAAGAAGTTAAAAGAGAGCCAAGTGTATAAATGGTGTGGCTGAGGAACTTTGTAAGTCAAGAGAGCTTGAAAACGGAGGCTTTTTTCTAACCTTAATTTGCTTCACAACGTAAGAGTGATTATTTATTTATTTATTTATTTATTTGATTTGCCAATTGTTTACAAGATAATAAGTATAAGTGTATACATAGTTGTGAATACATGAAATGGGTACATATAAGAAAAATAAAAGAATAAGAGAAACAATAGGACAGGGACGGTAGGCACGTTGGTGCGCTTATGCACGCCCCCTACAGACCTCTTAGGAAAGGGGTGAGGTCAATAGTAGACAGTCTAAGGTTAAAGTTTTTGGGGTTTGGGGAAGAGACTACAGAGTCGGGTAGAGTATTCCAGACATTGACCACTCTATTGCTGAAGTCGTATTTCCTGCAATCAAGTTTGGTGCGGTTTACTTTGAGTTTGTATCTATTGTGTGCTCTTGTGTTGTTATGGTTGAAGCTGAAGTATTCATTGACAGGTAGGACATTGCAATGTATGATTTTATATACCATGCTTAAGTCAGACCGAAGACGGCGTAATTCAAGGTTTTCTAGTTCTAGAATTTCAAGTCTGGTGGCATAAGGTATTCTCCAACGAGTAGAAGAGTGGAGAACTCTTCTTGTGAAATATTTCTGGACTTTCTCAATTGTGCTAATATCAGATACGTAATGAGGGTTCCAGACTGATGAACTGTATTCGAGTATTGGTCTAGCAAATGTTTTGTATGCTCTGGTTAGTAGTGTGATATTACCAGAGAAAAAGCTACGTAGGATTAGGTTAACAACTCTTAATGCCTTTTTGGCTATGTAGTTGCAGTGGGCTCTAGCACTTAGATCATTAGAGGTGAGTATTCCAAGGTCCTTTACAGAGCTTGGGTCATCAACAAGATCTTGACTATTCAGCTTGTATTTTATTTTCTGATTTTTTTTGCCAATATGTAAGACAGAGCATTTATTTGTTGAGATTTGAAGTTGCCATTTGTTTGACCATTCAGATACATAGTCAAGATCTTTTTGTAGGGTAGCAGTATTGTCTGTGGTATTGAACAGCTTTACATCATCAGCGAAGAGAACACAATTGCTCTTAATATGATCACAGAGGTCGTTTATGTAGAGTATGAAGAGAGTTGGTCCTAGAACACTGCCTTGGGGGACACCACTATTGACAGGTACTGGATTTGATAGGACGCTCCCGATTTTGACCATTTGTTGTCTGTTTGACAGGAATGCTTCTATCCAGTTATTCAGTTGTCCAGAGATACCATAGGATTTTATTTTTAGGAGTAGTTTGTTGTGTACCACTGAATCAAAGGCTTTACAGAAGTCTATGTAGATTGCGTCTATTGCTTTGCCCTGGTCGAGTTGTGTCGTCCATATGTTTTTGCAGTGTAAGAGTTGCAGATTACAGGATAGTTTTTTTCTGAAACCAAATTGTTTATTGGAGAGTAGGTTGTTTGTCTCTAAGTGGAGGATAATGGATTGGTTAATAATTGATTCCATGACTTTACAGGTGACGCAGCATAAGGAGATTGGCCTGTAATTTTCAACTAGGCTTGGGTCTCCCTTTTTGAAGATGGGGATAACTGTGGCTTGTGACCATAGGTTAGGCAAGGAGCTGGTCCTCAAAGATTTTTCAAAGATTATGCTTAGAGGTTTGGCTATGGCAGTGGATAGCTTTCTTAAGAAGTAGGCACATATTCCATCCAGTCCAATAGATAGAGATGGTTTTAGATTGCGTAGTGATTTTTCAACATTGTCTTCTGTGAGATCGATATGTATTAGATCATTGTTGTTATCTGTGGTACGGCTAGGAAATACTGGGCATGATCCATTGCTGTTTACAAATACTGAGCCGAAGAATGTGTTAAAGATGTTGGCTTTAATGGTGTCGTCGTTGCAGTCTTTACCATCAGGTCCTATCAAGGGAGGGATGGACCTTGAGTCTTTTAGTTTGTTGTTTACAAAATTGTAAAAAGCACGGGTGGAATTGGTGCTTAGAAGGTTTTCCTCTTGTTTAATGTGATAATTGGTGCATTCGGTCTTTATCTGGTGGCATAAATTTTTGTAGGTTTTTGAAATTGGCAACGTGACCAGATTTGTTTTTCCGCCAGTGATCTCTTTTTGGATTGAAGTTTCCTTATTGATATGGGTAATCTGCTTTTTTGTTTTGTTTTGGGAGTTGTTGTTGGTACATATAGTTTGATGACTCTTTTGACTTCAAGTAAAAATATGTTGTAATGGTCTTCAACAGTATTGCATCCAGTGAATAGAGATTGCCAATCGAGGGATGAGAGATCGTTGTCTATAAGATCATAGTTGCCTTTTTTGAAGTTACAATTGGGGATTACATCATTGTGGTGATTTTTGTGTGGACGTATGTTGAGACAAAAGTCAATCATATTGTGGTCACTACTGGAAAAGGGTTCTTTAGTTTGTATTCCGTAAATTAAATTCAAACTATTGCAGAAGATGAGATCGAGGCAGTTGTTTAGTCTAGTGTTGTTGGTTACTAGTTGTTCCAGTCCCAGATTTGTAATAGCATTGTAGAAGGTTGTGTGTATGATTTCAGTTGTACAATCATTTAGGGTCCAGTCAATATGAGGTAGATTGAAATCACCAAGAAGGATAAAAGGGTATGGGCAGGATGCAGCCCATGTTAGTAATGTATTTAGCTTGTTTACATGTTCGATGTCATAATCAGGTGCTCTGTAACATAGTAAGAATTGAATTGTGATATTTAAGGATAGTTCACAGATGATGGTTTCAGGAAGAGCAAGCTCCTGGGTAACTTGGATATTTTTTAGATGTAAGGATTTTTTATAGAATATAGCAACACCACCTCCTCGACGATTTTCACGATCTGATCGGTAAACATGATAGTCTCTTACTGTGGTAATGGAGTCCCTTTTCCTCTTTACTGCCTAAGATGCTTTTCCTGATTTTGGTCTGGTTATCACTTCATCCTAAATGAAGCTAAGCCAGACAAAATGGTTTCTTTTAAAGTGAAAAGACCAAGAACTGCAGAATCCTGGAAAAATGTGTCTCTTTTGGCACTGTGGACCCTAATTGTGTAAATGTATCTGCAGATCCTCAAGAATCTGTTTAATTGTCAGAATGGCATCCTGTTTAGGAGAAAGTCCCACCGAGTTGTTTGGAAATTAATAAAGATATTTATAACGCCTTGATAAGGCCACACTTGGAATACTACATCCAGTTTTGGTCACCACTGTTAGGAATGTAAGTCACCTAACAGTTATTTGGGTTGGAAATATATAAACTAGGATAGATATTTTAATACTATGTCTTTAAGAGAATACTAAAACTGTAATTGGGTGTGGTTTCCCAAACAGCCATAAGATGGAGCCAGAAACCTGGGTTGTTTAGTCTCAGTGAAGTGAGTGAGTCTCTGTTTCCTTCTGTTGGAGAGAGTTGCCGTTCCTCTTAATGACTGTTACTGGTCATTGATGTAAGTCTGTTACTGAACTGTTTTTGATACTGGACTTTGATACTTGGATTATCCCTGAACTAAACACTGACTGCTTTACCTGTGAATGACTTGGACTGCTTTTCTTGGAATTTGCTTAAATGTTTCTTGGAAGTAAAACCTACATTTACTGTACAGTGTATCTGTGTGCTGTTTGTGTATTATTCTTCACTACTCTCTCCACATCTCCCTGTATGCGCTCATTCTCCTAATGGGGAATTACCCCAACAGCCACGATGTTAAAAAAAGGGGGGCTCCAGAAAGAGTGCATAAAAGAGCAACAAATGTGATTAGAGTGCTGGAGGCTGAAACATGAAGAATGGTTGCAGAAACTGAGCTTGGCTAGTCTAGTGAAGAGAAGGACTAGGCAAGACATGATAGCAGTCTTCCAATATTTGAGGGGCTGCCCCAAATAAGAGGGGGTCATATCAGTCTATTAAAACCTGAACATACTTCCAATTTGCGACCTGATCAGATGGTTCCTCTTTTGATTGAAGGCAAGCAGCATTTTGAGGTTAAAGAAATTTTGGACTCAAGGAAACAATGAGGACAACTCCAATATTTAGTTGTTTGGAAGCATTTCCCTCCTTCTCAGTCAGAATGGGTAAATGAAGGAGATGTTAGAGCCCCTAGACTTATATAAGCATTTCGTTCAAAATATCCTGACAAACTTTATCTTTTTGTTAAAAATATTTTATCTTGTCTTCCGAATGAGTATTCTCCTGTTGTCTTCTTTTTTTTCTTTTCCAGGGCTAATGCCTCTTTTGCAGGGGGAGCGAATGTCAGCCTTCAAGAATCTTTCTTTCTGCTTGTCTTTCTGGCTGCCATAGAAATGGGGGGAGGGAGGATAAAATGGGCTTTGTGGGGTGGGGGGAAGAGTGCTGGAGGCTTGAGAGGGTGAACTGTAATACTTGGAAAAAAATTTATTGTTTATGCTTACTTGCTTACTGCGCAGTCGCAACATCTTATCTATCCAGGCCAAGGTCAATGGCCAGCTGTCTGAATCACCACCTGAAGATACCCCACATGACATTATATACATCTCAGATTGGATGGCCAATTTAAACTATTGTGGGTAGGAATGTTGTCATAACTTTGTATATGTGATTTTCACGCCTTACATCTCAGATTGTGAATTCTTCTGATGCTACCACTTGATTTCCAGTAAAAGTCCTTTTCTCTATAACAATGGAGTCGAAGGGTGTCTTTCTTGGATTTTGAATGGAGCACTATCTGACGGTGACCTTTCGGAGTTGCAAAAGCACTGAAAAAGTGTCATCACACTTTTTATACTTCTGATTATTGCATGATCCATGGTCACGTGATTAGAATTCAGATGCTTGGCAACTGGCATGTACTTACGATGGTTGAAGTGTCCCCGAGATCATTTTTGCAACCTTCTGTTAAGCAAAGTTAATGGGGAAGCCAGATTCACTTAACAGCCACGTTACTAACTTAAAAACTGTAGTGATTCAATTAATAACTGTATAAGTCATCAAATGGACTAAAGTTCACTTAACAAATGTCTTGCTTAGCAACATAAATGTTGGTCTCAATTATGTGGTCGTACGTTGAGGACTACCTGTACTAGTTTTGTTTACAATCTACTCTAGGCTCTGCCCTCAAAGCCATAAATTTTCAGCTCAGCTAACTTCATGTTACATTTTTTTAAACGTAGTTGATGAAACAAAGTCCTATTTCTAAGGGGTCTTTTTAGTTTCTGCACCAAGGAAAAAGTTAAGAGAATGACCAGGGGAGACAGGATAGCAGTCTTCCAATATTTGAGGGGCTGCCACAGAGAGGAGGAGGGGGTCAAGCTATTTTCCAAGGCACCCAAAGGCCATACAAGGAACAATGGATGGAAATTGAATAAGGAGAGATTCAACCTGGATATAAGGGGAAACGTTCTGACAGTGAGAACAATCAACCCATGGAACAGAAGTTGCCCTCAGAAGTTGTGGAAGCATCATCACTTGAGACTTTCAAGAACAGACTGAACTGCCATTTGTCAGAAATGGTGTAGGGTCTCCTGCTTGGGTGGGGGGTTGGACTAGATGATCTACAAGGTCCCTTCCAACTCTGATTATCTGTTATCTGTTAACATAGCAGAACTTTCTTGTATACCTGCTCCCCTTCCCACCTCAGGAAAGAAACTCTCTCATTCAAACTCTGTTTTTTCAGCTAAGCTTATCATGTTTTCAAGCAATTAAGTCCTATTTTCCAGGATTCTTTTAAACTGATTCTGTAAATTGGCAGGGATGCCTGGATTCGGGTGCCAAACTTAAGGCTTAAGCCTTTATACCCATTTTACAGCCATTCTATCTGTATCTCAATTTATTGCCTTTCCTTTAATTGCATAGCTCCATTGTCAAGGCTGAATCACTACAAGACTATTATTATTTTAACAGCTGGCTCTCACCTACAGAAAAAAACTGGGTAAGCATCATTCTGAAAATTTGGGAAAGCTTTGTCTAATATCCAGCAATGGAATGAAGAAACTGTTAGGAAGGAGGTGTGGGTATATAAGCAGTTACCGTTGTTGTTGCCAGAAATGTTGTAAGCTGGCTTTGTAGTCAAGACAAGGATGTGACTCAAGATCACTTACAATAATGTAAGCAGGATTACAAGGAATCTAGCAGATTTCCCATCTGCCAGGCAAAACAGATTCCACCAGGGTAGAGCTGTCTCTCACTTTTTGCTCTAATACTTAAGTTTCCTAGTACTGTGGGCTTTTCTCCCCTATCCTGCAACATGACATTTGGGTCCAATGTATTGTTTCATCTTTTTAAAAATATAGCAATAAGCCCATTAGAAAAATAAATACAAAACCAAATGTTTAATGAGACAACGAGAAAATAGCCTTAAAGCAAGACTCTCCCTTTTAATATTTTTGTTTGATCTTTGCAGTTCATAACTTTGTTAACAAAAAAAAGAAAGAAAGCATTCTGAATCGCACCTTTCTTTTGCCTTCTCTGAGAAAGTAGGCAACATATCATTCTTTTGACTAAGTCCTGTTTACAGAATTCAGGCCAGTCTAGACTTAACCTCAAATTGTAAGTAATCCTTGATTTCATTCTTCAACATAGTGACTAAATTAATAGACCAGAGAAATACTGTGGACATAATATATTTAGATTTCAGCAAGGCATTTGACAAAGTAGACCACAGCCTACTTCTTGGTCAGCTAGAAAAAAGTGGGAGAGATAGATGGACTCACAACTGGCTGACAAACTGTACTCAGTGAGTAGTCCTTAATGGGTCTAAGTCTATGTGGAGGAAAGTAAGCAATGGGGTGCCACAAGGTTCCGTCTTAGGCCCAGGACTCTTCAATATCTTCATTAACGACTTAGATGAGGGAATAGAAGGGGAACTTACCAAATTTGCAGATGATACTAAGTTGTCAGGAACAGCTAACACCCAAGAAGATAGGCTCAAGATCCAGATGGATCTTGACAGACAAGAACACTGGGCTGTATCTAACAAAATGAAATTCAATGTAGAGAAAAGTAAAGTCCTACACTTAGGCAAGAAAAACCAAAAGTATGCATATAGATTGGGTGAAACCAGGTTCAATAGCAGTAACTGTGAGAGGGATCTTTGAGTCTCAGTGGACAACCAGCTAAATAGGAGCCAGCAGTGTGTAGCAGCTGCCAAAAAAGCTAATGCAATCCTAAGTTGCATTAACAGAGGGATACAATCAAGATCAAGGGAGGTACTAATACCACTCTAGTGTTCCAACTAACAAATTCCAAACCAATAAACTCCAAGACAAGCATTTCCTCAAAGTTCCATTTTATTAGAGTTGTCATATTGGCACATTTGGGGAAACCCGAATCTGGCAGTTCCAGGTTTTTCCTTTCCCAAAAGAAAATCAAAAATCCCGCCCCTGCACCCACCAGTCCATCACATGATCCAATCAAACATCATACCAACTGGAGACATTCCTTCAACTACTCCCCTCCAGGTGCAGGGTAACATGGCCTTGAATTTCTGTGAAATAATGTTGTTGAGTCTAATCTTATACCTCTCTATGAAATCTCCCCTCCCAAATTCCCAGGCACTAAATGTGGCAGCCTTGAAGCTTCCAAGTAAAATATGGCTTCCAAGGTTGACATTGAGTGTAGGATAATCTAATCAAATACAGTTTAAAAGAGAACCCATAACAAGCTCCATTTATTTTCTATCCCTTGTTCTGGATGGGATTACAATACCTGAGATGGAACTGGTGTGAAGTTGGGCTGATTTCATTAATAAATAAAGATTGGTATAAATAAAGGTGGGTCTGGATGTCCATGGATTCAAAGGAATTGATGTCTGGAAAAATGTGGTTGGCATTGGTAGATGATATAAATATTATCTTTATCTAATGATCAATTCTCACAGCCTGTGATGGGAACTGTTTACAGCATCTGACGTTAAGTAGTAAGAATTTCATCTCAGTTGCTCAAGGTAAGAGGAACTGCAAATGATGAAAACTTAATGCGACATTATAAAGCACAATAATTAGAAGCTGAGTTTTTCAGGATAAAAGGGAGGTTGGTATCAGGCTAAACAGAGTAAACAGAGTATTCGTATATTTGAATAAAATTGGAAGTCTTCTTGCAGACCTTTCTAGGTAGGTCACATAGAGCCAGACTGAGTCAACAAAAACCAGAAAAAGCCTCAATATCATTTTAGCTAGAATGTGTTTGCTGTGTCTGAACATAGTTGGAATGGAAACTTCTATATTCATCTGTATAGAAGTGACTATATATTGTCTTACTTTCCTATTTAACTTTCCTCATAAGATGACTTCTATCGTTCAGATCTGGCCTCAGCAGTATAACATAGCATTTGGGGAGAAAGATACAACTCAGCAGACCAGCTGAAGAGGCCAAGATGGAGAAGATCTCCACGGCCACCATTGACTTTCCTTTGGTGCTCAGATAGCTGGGAAGGAAGGTGATCCAAACGCTGCAGAAGACCAACATACTGAAAGTAATGAACTTAGCTTCATTAAAACTGTCAGGCAGCTTCCTGGCCAGAAAAGCCACTATGAAGCTGAAAAGACTCAGGAAACCCATATAGCCCAGCATAGCATAAAACATGGTGGTTGAACCTTCATTGCATTCCATCACGATTTCTCCCTTCACAGAATGAAAGTCCAAATTAGTAAATGGTGGTGAGATTGCTAGCCAGGAAGCACAAAGAGCTGCTTGCACAAGGGGACAAACCAGGACTACGATCAGTTGCTTCCCCAAGAATTTTCTTGCCCTGTTTCCTGGCTGAGTAGCCATGAAGGCCAGCACTACAGTCAGGGTTTTTGCCAACACAGATGAAATGGCAGTGGAGAAGACAATGCCGAAAGTGGTTTGTCGGAGGAGACAGGTGAGGTTCCTTGGCTGCCCGATGAAAAGGAAGGAACAGAGGAAGCAGAGCAAGAGGGAGACCAGGAGGATATAGGTGAGATCGCGATTGTTGGCCTTGACGATGGGTGTGTTGCGGTGTTTGATGAAAGCTGCCAACATGAGGATTGTGATCAAAGAGCAGACAAGAGCTAGAGAAACTAAAATGAAGGTGAGTGTATCTTCATAGGAGAGAAAGTTCATGGTCTTGAGAATGCACAAGATGTGGTTCTTGTTTGGGTGTTGGTCTTCTGGACAGGGGATACACTGGGCAGCATCTGAAAGAACAGGCATCAGTATATATTAAACAGAGAACCAGAGATTGTATTTGAATGGATTGCTTTCTCAGTGAAGGAAGTGAAACACCCCATATGCCCCATCTTTTTACTTCAGCTGCACACAACACAGAAGGATCCAGTGGAATCAATCTAAGAAGATATTATAGAAGCTAAAAACTTATCAGGAGTAATTATATAATGAATTAATTGATTTGTTTAACTTTATTATTACATTTTGAAATTCCCATCTCCCACACCAAGGGACTCTGCTCAGGTTTCAATAAAATATTGCTGTCAGGATTCTGGCAGTTGCCCTAATTAAATCATGAACCTCGAGCCAAGCTTCAAAAACTATGACGACTTTATTAGGAGCGAACATAACAGTATGTACGACCTGTATGAAGCTGATTCTAAGACATGTAATAAACTGTCACCCTTGATCCTGGTTCCCCCCCACCCCTTTGTGTGTATCATAATTCATATTCTCCAATGAAACAGGTTCATAGCCAAGAGTCATCAATCACGCTCTCCAATTAGAGATTTGAGCAGCAGAAATTCCAGTTGCTTAGTTATAATCTTTTCAAGATATGGATGTAATGCACTTTTGGTTCCAAACTGCTGCACTGCTCTTTTAAATTTCTCCCCCCCCCCCACTGTACATGGCAACTCTAAAACCGGCATAGAAATGTGTTATGAGTTCACAATTAAAACATATAAACAGCAGGTAAAATTGAAAACTGCTGGTAACAATTTAATCAATCAATCTATCTATCTATTCAATGTACCACTCTTAAAAGTTCTGAATGACTGAATGACTATAATGAATTAATTAATTTGTTTTATTTTATTTTTACATTTTGAAATTCCCAACTCCCATATTGAAGAGCTCCAGGCATTCAACAAAGTAGACCACAACCTACTAGAAAAAAGTGGGATAAATAGCATTACCATCAGAAGCAGAGGTGGTACTCAGCAGGTTCTAACCAGTTCTGGAGAACCGGTAGCAGAACTTTTGAGTAGTTTAGAGAACTGGCAAATACCACCTCTGACTGGAGATTTTACAGTATCCTTCCCCTGCCACTCCCCCCAAGCCATGCCCACAGAACCTGTAGTGAAAAAAAATTGAATCCCACCACTGATCAGATGGATTTGTAACTGGCTGACAAACTGTACTCAACGAGTAGTCCTTAATGGTACTACATCTACACGAAGGGAAGTGGGGTGCCACAAGGTTCTTTCTTAAGCCCAGGACTCTTCAATATCTTCCTAAATGACTTAGATGAGAGAATAGAAGGGAAATTTACCAAATTTGCAGATGATACTAAGCTGGCAGTAATAGATAACACCCTAGAAGACAGACTCAAGATCCAGATGGATCTTGATAGACTTGAACCCTGGGCTATTTCTAACAAAATGAAATTCAATGTAGAGAAAAGTAAAGTCCTACAGTACACATATAGACATGGTGAAACCAGGCTTAATAGCAGTAACTGTGAGAGGGATTGTGGAATCTTAGTGGACAATCAGTTAAATATGAGACAGCAATGTGGAGCAGCAGCCAAAAAAGCCAATGCAATCCTAAATTGCATTAACAGAGGGATACAATCGAGATCAAGTGAGGTACTAATACCACTCTATAAAGCCATAGTAAGACCATACCTGGAGTACTGCATTCGGTTTTGGTCACCACACTATAAAAAAGATGTTGGGATTCTAGAAAGAGTGCAGAGAAGAGCAGCCAGGATGATTAGGGGACTGGAGGTTAAAACACACAATGAACAGTTGCAGGAACTGGGCATGGCTAATCTAGGGAAGAGAAGGACCAGGAGTAACATGATAGCAGTCTTCCAATATTTGAGGGGCTGCCCCAGAGAGGAGGGGGTCAAGCTGTTTTCCAAAGCACCCAAAGGCCAGACAAGGAACAATGGATGGAAATTGAACAAGGAGAGATTCAACCTGGAAATAAGGAGAAACTTTCTGACAGTGAGAACAATCAACCAATGGAACAACTTGCTTTCAGAAGTTGTGGGAACTTCATCACTGGACACTTTCAAGAAGAGATTGGGCTGCCATCTGTCAGAAATGGTGTAGGGTCTCCTGCTTGGATAGGAGGTCGGATTAGAACTAGATGACCTACAAGATCCCTTCCAACTCTGTTAATCTGTTAATATGACTCTGGTCAGTGTTCACTAAAATATTAAAACATATATACAGTATATAAAAGTTACAACTGCTGCCCACAACTTAAGAAATGATGCATTCAATGGTCCACTCTTAAAAGTTCTGAATGACTTTTATGTTGATTTGTTCAACTAATTTGCCACCTCATATTGTCTCACACTCTTCCCCAAGCAGCCACACCACACCTCCTTTTTCCTGCTGGACGGTCTCCTCAAACAACTTGCCTGTTTCATTAGAAATGGTCCCTTCTGGGCAAGAAACACATCCATAGCAACAAGAGCGCTTTTTCTCTTCAACTTTCCTGGCTTGTCCTGGAAGGCAGCGCTTCACACACCGGGAGAAAGGCTTTGTCTGAAAGGAGAGTGAGATCAGCTTTGAGATGGAGAGGTTAGAAATATTCAGCTTGGCTTTGGGGTCTGCATAAAAGCAGCCCCTTTTCTTCCTTCCACTGAATAGAATTTCCATCACAACAACCTGGTCTTCCTCTCAGCTTTCCTGACCCCTGGAAGCAACATCTACTCCCCACCTGGCTGGCCCACACAATGGCATTGGGGTTGATGCTGAAGTCTTCAGCTGAAGGAGCCTCCGGATCTACCCATCCAACTTTCTGTTGAAGGATTGTCATATTTGCAAAGACAACCCAGTTTAGGATGTCAAATCCTGCATATTTCATCCCAGTTTCTGAAAAGGAGACTTCCTCCCCAGCGGTATTGTTGAAAAGGACGTTTCTCAAGAAGACGTGCATCTGGAATTGCAAAACAAACAACCAAAGTTCATGAAAGTAAAGAGACTTTATATAAAGAGATTTTTAAATTGTGATATGCATAATCAATGTCTTTCTGTATGCCAGGGATAAAAGGCAGATGGAGTCAGCCATTTTTTAAGTTGATGAATCCAGCATTTTCCCAATAGGTTTTTAGATGCAGTCTCTTCATTCCTTTTATGTAGTTATTACATTTTATCCAGCTATTATTATTGTCAGGGTTCCTGGCAGTTCCTGGCTGGAGGCCAGCTCTGCCTCTCCCAGGGTCACCTGGAGCAGGCTGTCTTCAGGTGGCCTGCCCTCTGCCATGGTTCCCTGAGTTTCTCTCCAACCACCTCAGATGTTGGCTGGAGAGGCCGGGACCCTGGACTCCCAGTAATTTTGATTAGTTTAAGGAGAGTGATGACTTACTGTCAGGGTGCCAACAGATGCCCAAATTAAACCATGAGCCTCGAGCCAAGTTTCAAAAGAAATCCAGTTATTTATTAGGAGCAACATGTCCGTATGTACCCAAATGAAGTCAGCTCTGCTTGACATAATTGATGGCTCACCTATAACCCTGTTTCCCCCTTCCCCCCAGGGTGTGTCATATACTTGCAAACCAGAAAGGAAGATTTGAAGAGTTACCTGCCAGGGCTTCAGAGAGACTTGTAGGTGTAGCTTCTTTCTGCCCGTCTTCAATGCCTGTTGTGACTCCAACATATAAGCAGCGTGTAATGCATGTGCAACAGAATAGGCGGCGTTGTAGATGCTGTAGCTGAAACCGGTCATCTTTCCATCAAAGACGGAGCCTGGGAGGGTGTCCAGGTTTTCCTCCCCAGTGCAAACCCTTTGGCCACCAGGTGAGGACAGACCTGCCTTCAAAATCTCACAGTCAAATACAACTTCCCACCATTCGGGGAGAAAGACATCTCCATGGGGTTCATGTGGATTCAGAGCCCAGAGATAATCTTTGAATCCTGGCACTGGGTTTGTGTGGACTGTCAAAGACAAAGCACCATGGAGGGATTTTAGTTTCCCCCATTCGTAAGGATAGCCAATAGCTGAAAATTCCCATTGGGTGGTCAGGATCCAGACCTTCCCAGAAGAAGTGTGATTCTCTTCTTCATAAATGTAGAAGGCTGTTATAAGGCTTTGTAGGGTATTTGAATCCCCTGAGACAATCACAACCTGAGCATCATTGGTCAAAATTGTCCAAAGCAGATCTTTTTGTTCCCTGTGCAATTCATTGAATATTGAGATTCGGGGCAAGATCTGTTTTACAAATTGTATACAAATGTCATGCTGGGCAAGGGTGGTGTCCAAAATCCAGATGAAATGGTCACTGCTCTCTGAGTTCTGAACAACAATCCCAATCCAGTTCCACTGGAAATGGACAAGGAGCCGGACAATGGCTGCATTCTGTAGGTGATACTGGAGATCGATCTGGTAGAAGGTGGGGAACCAGCTCTTATCCCTCAAAACAGGGTCAGAGAAGCGATAACCTAGCTGAAAGGAGGATAGAGATAGAAAAAAGAAGAAGCTAACAAGGAAAACAGTACCTGTATTTTTTGTTACTATCCTCAAATTATCTAGACTAGCAGGGTATCCTATTCTAGACCCAAACCGCCACAACTTTTCACCTTCATGAGATGTTTTCTTCTGGTCACAGAATTGACTCTGGGTGTTGTTGGCAATAACCATATAAGGCAGAGCTTATAGCATTTCCCCTTTCATCATGTTGCGTGTCCAAGTACCTGAGAAATCTTGAAATTGCCCAAAATGGTTGCCATCTGGTATGAGGTTCTGGAGTTGAGGCCCCCAAGGACAGAGAGAAGGTTGTCCTGTGTGTCACACTTATAGTTAGGAAACATTTTTCTCCGGCTGGAGAGCAGAGACAGGCTGACATCTGGAGTCATGCTTGCATACTGGTTCTCTTCATAGATGCGGAAGCCCAGGGTGATGTTGGGGAGAAGCTGTGGGTCTTTGTTGACCTCATGGATGGCAAATGCCAAAGCCAGAATGTGTTGGTAGTTCTTGGGAACAGGTCTTTGCAGCAGGTATTAGATGACAAAAAATAGACAGCAGCAGGAGGGAGATGTTTATTCTATTATTTCATTACACAAATTCTAAGGATTGATCATAGAACAGATCAATACAGGTTAGTTGATTTGTTTTGCTGCTGTCAGAATACAAGATCAATAAGATTTTGTTATTATTGTCAGTGGTGTATGACAAAAACTCCTCTTCCTCTCTCTGCAGCAAATATGAGTTGATGCATAAATTATAATTTACAGCATGAGCTAAGATCAAGTCAGTATTGACTTTTCCAAAATGAACTTTTCAGTCCTGTTAAGGAAATATGACTGAGCCATGGTTCGAGCTGTAGCAGAACCTTTAAGCATAATCTTTGAAAAATCTTTGACGACCAGCTCCTTGCCCAACTTTTGGTTACTAGCCATGGTCACCCCCATCTTCAAAAAGGAGACATAGCCTAGTTGAAAATTACAGACCAATTTCTTTATCTTGCATCACCTGCAAAGTCATGGAATCAATTATTAACCAATCCATTACCCTTCACTTAGGGACAAACAAACAATTTGCTTTCAGAAAAAAATTATCCTGTAATCTGCAACTCATACACTGCAAAAACATATGGACCACACAACTCGATCAAGGCAAAGCAATAGACAATATTTACATAGACTTCTGTAAAGCCTTTGATTCAGTGGTACATGACAAAAACTACTTCTAAAACTAAAATCTTATGGCATCTCCGGACGCCTGCATAATTGAATAGCTTCGTTCCTGTCAAACAGGAAACAAATGGTCAAAATAGGGCGCGCCCTATCAAATCCTGTACTTGTCAACAGCGGTGTCCCCCAAGGCAGCATTCTAGGACCAACTCTCTTTATACTTTACATAAATGACCTTTGTGATCATATTAAAATCAACTCTATTCTTTTCATGGATGATGTAAAACTATTCAACACCACTGACAATGCTGCTACCCTTCAAAAAGATCTTGACTATGTGTCAGAATGGTCAAACAAGTGGCAACTTCAAATCTCAACAAACAGATGCTCTGTCTTACATATTGCCAAAAAAAGAAAATAAATCAGAAAATAAAATACAAGCTGAATGGACATAACCTTGTAGATGACCCCCACTCTGTCAAGGACCTTGGAGTACTCATCTCTAAATGATCTCAGTGCTAGAGCCCACTGTAACAACATTGCCAAAAAGGCATTAAGAGTTGTTAACCTAATCCTGCAAAGCTTTTTCTCTGGTAATATTGTACTACTAACTAGAGCATACAAAACATTTGCTAACCAATTCTCAAATACAGCTCATCTGTCTGGAACCCGCATTGCATATCAGAAATTAATACAATTGAGTGAGTCCAGAGATATTTCATGAGAAGAGTCCTCCACTCCTTTACTTGCAACAGAATTCCTTATGCCACCAGACTTGAAAATTTAGGCTTAGACAACTTACAACTATGTCGCCTTCGGTCCGATCTAAGTATAGTATATAAAATCATACATTGCAATGTCCCACCTGTCAATGAATACTTCAGCTTCAACCAAAACAACACAAGAGCAAACAATAGATACAAACTCAAGGTTAATCGCACCAAACTTGATTGCAGGAAATACGACTTCAGCAACAGAGTGGTCACTGTCTGGAATACTCTACCTGACTCTGTGGTTTCTTCCCCAAACCCCAAAATCTTTAACCTTAGACTGTCTACTATTGGCCTCACCCCTTTCCTAAGAAGTCTGTAAGGGGCCTGCATAAGAGCACCAACATGCCTACCATCCCTGTCCTAATATTTCCCTTTTATTTGTATCCATTTCATGTATTAATAATCATGTTTATACTTATATCTGTTATCTACTACATGCTTGACAAAATAAAATAAAGTAAAATAAATAAAGAAATGGTGGTGCAGTGGTTAGAGTGCAGTACACAGGCTACTTTTCCTAAATGGCGGCTGCCTGTAATTTGGCAGTTTAAATCACCAGGCTCGAGGTTAACTCAGCCTTCCATCCTTCCAAGGTGGGTAAAATTAGGACCCAATTTGTTAGGGCCAAGAGGCTGATGGCTGACCCTGTAAATCGCTTAGAGAGCACTCTAAAGCACTCTGAAATGGTATATCAGTCTAAGTGCTATCACTATTGCTATCTTGACAAAACTACACATTTTATTATTGCCAATCATGTCATCTTCTGTCCTATGTTCTCAAGCACTTTCCTCCAATCTGGCACCCTATCATGTTCTCAGAGTTCTTTTGAATTAAGTGGCTTCATAAACCCATACATTAGATTAAACTGAATTAAATTGAATGTCTGACCTGGTTGACTTTTGCTGGCTAGAAATGATTAAGCTGATGGATGGCCCCCAGGTAGAAAAAGCCCTTTCAGTTTGTCAGAGAGTGGAACTCTTCCTGTTGGGGATTCTCCAAAGAAGCTCACTCTTCTTGCCTAGAATTAGCCCAGGATTAACAGGTGATTGGTGGGAAGCCAGACTTGGTGGGATAAATGACAGACCTTTTCTGCAGATAATGTAATGCAAGCATGAAGGATGGTGTTATAAATCATCAGAATAATGAGATGGGAAGATGAATTTGGTCCAGAAATAAAACAGAAGAACCTAGCACAAGTTCAGTCCATACTGGTTTCTTTTCAATGGGCACCTTGCCTTCAGGAACATGGAGAAAAGGTTGACTCCCTTGGGTGACAAGCTGTTCTTTACCAGTGAAGAGTCAGAGGGCTTGAGAAGGGAAGTAGAGGCAGATTCAATCATCTATGAGAATCAGTGTCTTCTAACTAGGAGGGTCCTGCATCAATAGAGATTGGGTGGGATTTAAGTCTGCCCTATGTTCAAAACTGCCCTTTTCATGTTGCCCTGAAAAAAAGGACAATCAAAAAAACACTTACAGAGAATAGGTATCCCAATTACCAGGAGGCTCATGTAAAGGAAGCTGTAGAACTTTAGTAAGGGAGAGAGGCAGGTTTCCACTGATAATGAGATCTCCAGGTCTATAATAGTCTTTTTGTTCTTGGAAAGGTCTCCTGCAGAAGCAGTTTGGCCTCAGGTCCATTTGGACAGCTGCAGGCAAGGTCCACAGCAACACTAAAAGCCAAATCATTGGCCACAGAAAGAGATCTTCTTCTAGATCAAGCCAACACAGAATGTTGCAGGGAAAGTGACTTCTGGTGACTTCAGAGGACTAAGTGGAGATTTCAATCTTCACAAAAACATTCATCTAAGCTACAACTATAAAACGACCTGGCAGCTTGTAGATAAACATGTTTTCACCATAACCTCTTTAGGCTTAAGACGGGATTTAATCTGTGGAAATCCACTGAGATGAAGTAAGAATTGCTAGTGTTTGAAGAATCCCGGGAGAGATTAATGTCCATATTATCCCCAAAGCTCTGGAGTCTGTGCCATTTTAGCAAGAGGGAAACTTATTTGTGAACCCACAATTGTGTCTGTCAGTCTGTCAATTGGGCAACTGTGATTAGAGAGTGATGCAGTTTTAGAATTGGATCAGAATTGGGGGTCACCTAGTCTGATTCCCTTAATGTACATGTGAGGAAAACTCTTTTAAATATCTGAGATCTCTTTGGAATTGACAGTTTCTGTTGCCACCACCAAACTCTTTCAAGATTAAGAAATGCCCTGGGACTTCCTGGAATAATTCACCATGGCCTTTATTTTAGTGGTGTTTCCTTGACTGGCCAATGGAGATGTGTTTCAGCTATGGGGTACCTGGATGGTTTTTATTAATCACATGCTTGCTTCTTTTCTTAATAACTTAGATGCATTCTGCCCAATCTCCCTATCACTTGAATGGGTCATTAATATTTTAAACAAGTATTTCAAAATGAATCATTCTGCCTGATGGAGGATTTCTTGGGGACAGGATGCAGAGCCTCTCTCAGGTACAACATTCTGCTTTACATTATTCTTCAGTCTCCATGCTTTGTGCTTTGAACTAAGAAGGGTTACCTTTCCTTGAGTGACAAGCCTAATACCCAACCATCACCCTACCAGACAAATCCTCCTTTTGCAGTGTCCCAGAGATATGACAGATGCCCAATTGTACATCCTCTGGTCTGGAGAGTTTCCCTCAGATGGACTAAAGTTTCAGATGAAGAAGAGTAGAATCAAAAAGGAATGGACAAAGAGAAGAGATGAAGTGCTGAGCAAGAGACCAGAAGGAGGGAAACAAGATGACTTCATGGGAGCTTTTCCATCACGAGGAAGTGGCAGAATAAAAATAGTCAAAGACCAAGAATCAGATAAACAGGTAAACTAAAGGATAGACTGCCCTGATGAAAAGAGGCAACAGGGATGAAGGCAGCCACTGAGTAAAGCAGGGAAAGAAACTAATTGATTTTCCCTTCAGAACCTGACTGAGAGAAATGTTGGTCCAGCTGTTTTCTCAGATGGAGTTGAGAGCCGGAAGAGCAGAATGAAGAAGGACCTTCAGGAACAAAGGAACAAAAGAGACAATAGAAATTAAAGACAGACCAGTAAGAAAAAAAAAGAAATTTAAAAAATATATAAAAAGCAGATTGAACTCTACAGAAAAAGGAGAGTAGCCCCTTAGAGAGTGACAGTGATCAACTAGAATTAAGACAGTAGAAATATAGAAGTCAACAATAAATAAATTTATTGATTTTCTATTAAGGTTATAGGGAGCAAAAATGTATCTTATTTAAACTGCAGGATTAAAATAGTCATTTGAATGAAAAAGTTGGTAGGGAACTCATCAAAGCCTCAGGGAACAATGCAAACAAACATGCTTCAAAACAACCCAACCTAATGAAACCAGCCCAACATATTTAAAAAGATACTTTTGATTTTTAAAGAAAGAGTGGAACCATAGTTCACATTAGCATCAAATCATTTTTCCATGTTGCTCTTGAGGCCTCATTGGGTGAATTGAAATTAATGAAAACTAAAACTGTGGGTGATTAATACATAATTTCTAATTATTCACATCATCAATTCTTTAATGAACTAATTAGAGATTTTTGTGTCCCATTATATTTTGTCTACAATTAAGATCAGGTCTCAGTAGGATAATATAACATTTGGGGAGAAAGATACAAGATAGGAGACCAGCCCCAGAGGCCAAGATGGAGAAGATCTCCACAGCCACCATGGATTTTCCTTTGGTGTTCAGGTAGGTGGGAAGGAAAGTAATCCAAACACTGCAAAAGACCAGCATGCTGAAAGTAATGAACTTGGCTTCGTTAAAGCTGTCAGGCAATTTCCTAGCTAGAAAGGCCATTAAAAAGCTGATGATGGCCAGGAAACCCAGGTAGGCGAGGACAGTGTAAAACATTGAAGTTGAGCCTTCCTTGCATTCCAGGATTGTCTCCCCTACCAAGGAGTGGAAGTCCAAGTTGGGATATGGCGGAGAGGTTGCCAGCCAAATGGCACAAAGAATTGCTTGGACCAGGGGACAGGCTAAGACAATGGAGTTAGTCAGTGGTTTTCCTAAGAGTTTCCTTGTCTTGTTCCCTGGTTTGGTGGCCATGAAGGCCAGAACCACCATGATAGTTTTTGCCAAGACAGAGGAAACTGCGAGGGAAAAGAAAATGGCAAAAGCAGATTGTCGGAAAAGACAAGTGAGGTTTCTGGGTCTTCCAATGAAAAGGAAGGAGCAGAGGAAGCAAAGCAGGAGGGAGACCAGGAGGATGTAAGTGAGATATCGGTTGTTGGCCTTCATGATTGGTGTATCATGATGTTTAAGGAAAATTGCCAGGACTCCCAATGTGATCATGGAGAAAGAAAGAGTGAGAGAAGTTAAACCATATCCCAGGGGCTCTTGATAGGCAAGGAAGTGGATCTTCTTGGCAATGCAGTGGTCCTTGTCATTGTTGGGGTATTGGTCTTCTGGACAGGGATCACAGGAAGCTGCATCTGAATTCAAAAATACTTTGCATGTCATGGAATATCAAAAAGAACAAAACATCCATCAATATTGATTATACTAGATATAGATATAGTCTGAGACAATGAAGTTTCCACCTTTTTTGCATTTTGCATTTTGCCTTGACTCATTCAGATAATTTTTTTTTCAGGGAAGGGCAGGCAGACTTTGTCAGATGTACCTCCCTCTTCTCCAATAGATTTGTCTATCTCCTGGGAGACTGATAGCACTGACAGAAAAACACAGCTGAAAAGCATGAATCTGTTGAAGAATGTCAATCTATCAAAAATGACCACAAAATTGATATTTGTTTCTACTGAATGGTTTCCCTGACCCTGGAAGATCTACATTGAAAGTGTGTTTTACCTGTCTGATTAGAAATGGTCCCTTCTGGACAAGGGGCACATTGGTAGCAGCAAACCTGCTGGCCCTCTGGAACTCTTCTCCTCTCTCCTGCCTGGCACCTCTTCTTGCCACACCTGGCAAAGGGCACCTTCTAAAAGAGAAAAGAGAAATTCTGTAGATGTCTTCAGCAATGCTTCACTTATTCATTTCTTCATATTTCTCTTTCTGTCTCTAGAATATCTTCAAAAGCAATGGTTAACTCAAGTGTAACACAAACCAGGAAAAGCTCCAGGGAGATTATGTCTAGTGCCAATCTGAAACACTATTGGATTCTGGAGATTGGAAATGTGGCTTGACCTGCAAAAGAACAGTAATGGAGATCCAACTGAATGGGAATGGTCCATGGACACCACTCTTGGCTGGTCTAACTGCATCCTGGGTTTCAGGCAGAATTTCTTCCTGATCTCAAAACTTTTTGTTTCATAAACTTTTATTTGGGTTTTCACACATACAAAATACAAGTTGTTAAGCCTGGATTCCCCAACGGGTGTTAAGGAAAACAAACTAAACAGAATGTGCAGCGAAGTCAGATAGGAAGACAGGTAAATATGTGAGATAAGTTTTCTAGTTAACACGCAGTAAAAATACAGATAAGCTTGTGCTATCAAAAGTATAGTTTATTCCATTTAAGAAGTATAGCATAGTCATATAAATGGTCCATTAGTCATATATCAATTTCAGTCAATTCTTGTCGGGGATACTCTATTTGCAAAATCCGTGTTGAATAGCCAATGTCAGTACACTTACAATAAATCAGTCCAATATTTATCTTCTCTCCGTTGAGAAAACAAAACACTCCTTTCCAGCAAGAACGCAGTCATCAATCCATCAAGTAATTAGGGATCAGTAAGCCAGAGAGATAGCGATCTGCAATTGCCTCGCTTCTTATATAGTGCTTTTACAACCATACCTTAATTACATTCTTGCTGTTAAAGTTACACACACTTTAACTAACAAACCATGATACCATATTTATTATTTTTACCCAAACCAGTTAGGGTAAACAATGTTATCCCTAACATTCTCCCCTTTTGGATAATAATAATAATATTACAATAACATAACCATTTACACCTTTAAATTATAATTATCACAACTCTCTTTAAATTTTACAACACCTTGAGCTTTTGTAAACTGGTCTGCAATATTTTCTTCCGTCATGCAGTATTCAAGTTTAATTAGACCATTTTTTACAGATTCTCTAACATTTAAGTATCTTAAATCAGTATGCTTTGATCTAGTCTTTACAGCAATATTAGTAGCTAACTGTATAGCTGCCTGGTTATCCTCGTACACAATAATAGAATCTTTAACAGTTATACCCATGTCTAATAATAACTGTTTGTACAGAATTAAGTTAGTGCATAGTAATGACAGACATGAAAATTCTGCTTCCATCGTTGACAAGCTAATATGCTGTTGTCTGATTGACCTCCACCCTATTAAAGTCTTACCAAGTAATATAACCATCCCAGATGTTGATTTTCTAGTGTTTATGTCAGTTGCAAAACTTGCATCTGCATAGGCACTAAGATTCAAATCACCTTTTGGCTCTAGATACAATGCATGATGCATTGTTCCTTTAAGATATCTTAAAATTATCTTTAATGCTTGCCA
This sequence comes from Notechis scutatus, assembly GCF_049901735.1. NCBI lineage: Eukaryota > Metazoa > Chordata > Lepidosauria > Squamata > Elapidae > Notechis > Notechis scutatus. Next base: position 337,919,339 of record NC_142009.1, on the reverse strand, counting down.
ATGATATTGATGTGGATCATTATTAAATCGTGTCAGCTGATTAATACTATAAGCTATATCTGGCCTAGACCAATTGCTTATATATGATAAGCTACCAATCAAAGATTGATATATGGTCTTATCAAATTTGGGACTTTGAGCATCCATTTTGCAAATTTCCTGACTCATTGGAGTCTTTGCAGGCTTACAAAGTTCCATTTTATACAATTTAATTAATTGGCAAATTTTATCCTCTTGAGATATCTTAAATCCTTTTGTGGTTTTGTTAATTGTCAATCCTAGATACTTTTTAATTTCACCTAAATGTTTTAATTTTATCCTTTTGGCTAATAATGAAATAATCTCAGTAGCTTCATTATTGGTCTTAGTAATCAAAGCAATATCATCTGTAAATAATAACAATAATGACACCGTTCCATTATTTTCTCTTTTAAACATACATGGATCTGCTAAACCAGATTTAAACCCTATATTGTTTAATTCTTTCACAATATATTGGTTCCATTCATAGCCAGATTGTTTCAATCCATATAAACTCTTCTTGAGTTTCCAACAATCATTGCTATTTGATTTATTATCTTTTATACCAACTGGTTTTTTCAAATATATTGTATGCTGCAATAGTGCATGTAGATATGCAGTTTCTACGTCTAAATGGTTAACAATATAATTCTTCTTAGCTGCCCACACTAATGCTGCTCTTAAAGTTGTAGCCTTAAGATTTGGTGCAAATACCTCATCATAATCATATACATTTTGGTTAAATCCTTGTGCTACTAACCTAGCTTTATAAGTTACTTTCCCATTATTTCCAGTCTTTACTTTAAATATCCATTTGCACCCAATGGATTTTTCTCCTGGAGGTAATTTGGTTTCTTCATAAACCTTCATTTCCTTTAATGAATTTAACTCTTTTTCCATTGCCTTTTGCCAATTCACCTGATCCTTAGCAGGATACATCTTAAGTTCATCTATGCTAGTAGGAACTTTATTTACTTGGCAAACAATACTTGCCTGATATCTTTCAGGTGGTTTAGTTATACGCGTTGTGCGTCTAGGTATAACAGGACTTACAGGTGGACTTTCCTTTATTTCCTGTTCTTGACTATCTATCTCTTCTTGATCAATTATCTCCTCTTGATCTGATTCTATTTGCTCTTCATGGACTTCTTCTTTAATTGGACTTTTCTTATAACTAGTCTTTTCTTTCTGCCTCTTGAAAGGTTCTATAATAACATCATTATCTGAATCTTGCTCTAATCTATTCCATCCTATATGTTCTAGGAATTGTGCACTAGCACTGCAGTATACTCTAGATGTACCTGGTTCCCAGAATCTATAAGATCTATGGTTTGCTTGATATCCAACAAAAATTAATCTTTTAGCTCTAAGTTGTCCTTTGTGCCTGAGTTGTGTAGGGATATGCACCCATGCTGGTGCACCAAATGTGTGAATGTAACTTAAATCAGGTTTCCTACCATGCCACAGAGTGAATGGTAATTCACCTGTTGTTGAATTAACAACATTTTTTAATATGTGATTCCCACACATTATAGCTTCTCCCCACAAATTGTCAGGTAATCCAGAATCAGATAACATTGTTCTTCCCATTGATTGCAGTGTTTGGCCTCGTCTCTCTATAAATGCATTATGTTGAGGCCTATATGGTGCAGACTTTTTATGTTGAATACCTGCCATTCTAAGTCTATTCTGGAATTTATTATTTGTAAATTCCGCACCATTATCTGTTATAAGAGTTACTAATTTCTTTTTAGTTTTCCTCTCTGCAAATTTTAACCAATTAAAGAAATTTGTATACGTTTCAGTTTTTCTCTTCATTAGAAAACAGAAACCATACCTAGAATAGTGGTCCATTATGCTTAATATGTATCTAGCACCACCTACACTTGGCTTTTTAGGACCTATTATATCGGCAAATACTACCTCTAAAGGCTCTTTTGTAGTAAATCCATCAATTCTATTTGCCAGTATAACTTTGCTTTTGTTTTGATTACAAGCAGAACATTGCAAATACTTATTACAAGGTTTCAAACTTATTCCTTTAGATAGTTGAACAGTTCTCTTAATCATTTTAAAATTTAAATGACCTAACCTTCGGTGTAACAAGTGAATACATTCATCATGAGGTTTTCTATTATCATAAACTGTGTTAGCCACCTTTAAACCATTATCATTTAACACATATAAGTCACCTCTTAAAGATGCAGTAATTTTCTTACCTTCTTTTTCAATTAAACAAGTATCTCCCCTAAAGGTAATTATGTATCCTAATCTAACCAACATTCTAACTGAAAGCAAATTAAATTTAAGTTGAGGTACATATAACATTTTTATGTTCTCCTTTATACTAGAACAATGAGCAATACCTTCACCTTTTGCTTTAATTTTCCAGCCATTTGCCAATGAGATATGCTGTGAACTCATGGACATTTTTAGAAATTTTTTGTTATCATTTGTAATACAGTGGGATGCACCACTGTCAACCACCCATAAATTATTTTTTACAACTCCATTACTATACATTGCTAACTCATAATTCTTATTTCTTCTTTGATGTCTTCCAGTATTCTGGCTTGCATTCTGGCGCTTTGTTTTCTTACAAAATCTTGCAAAATGTCCTCTCCCTCCACAATTAAAACACTTTTTAATTGCGAATGCAGTAGGAGATTCATTATTTTCCTTTTGAGGTTGCTCCCTCCTTAACAGATCTCTTTCAAGCCTTCTTCTGGCCTCTTCAATCAATCTGCCAGTGATATCAGTTAAATTTAGGCTTTCTTTAGGCAATATTTCAAGGGAAGTTACGTAGTCATCAAAACTTTCGTCTAATGAAGATAGAATTATGTAAACCTGGTGTAGCTCAGAGAAAATTAACTCCTTCTCATGAAGTTCTTGGAAAATGCTTTTCATAGTATTCAAATGACTCAGCATATCACCATTCTTTTGGAGATACGTGCGGAAAAGCTTCCGTGTTAGATTTATGTGAGCACCAACGTTATCTCGAACATAAATCCTCCTCAGTTTTTGCGAACACCCAACAGCAGTTTGCTCTCCACGTATATGAACAAGTTGATGATCAGTTAATGTTAGTCCTATGATGCAAAGTGCTTGTTCATTTTTCTGTTTAAAGACTTCTATCTTTTGACTATCTTCCTCATCTTCAGGATCCCATTCTTCTACGTTTGGTGGATTTTCAATTATGTTCCACAGACCTTCTCTTCGTAGAAGTAGACTACATTTCATAGACCATGAAACATAGTTTGTTCCATCCAGCTTGGATATAAGGGACAAACTTTGTAGACTGACTTGTGCCATGTTTCACTATATGGATATAAAAATATAATTGATAAAACACAGCTGTCTGTTTACTGTAACGTGTAACAACACAAAATCTCACTATTTACATAAACCTGTTTTTATCCTAGTTAAACTGACTTTGCAGTCTCTCTGGGCCCATAACCAGTGTTAAGCCTGGATTCCCCAACGGGTGTTAAGGAAAACAAACTAAACAGAATGTGCAGCGAAGTCAGATAGGAAGACAGGTAAATATGTGAGATAAGTTTTCTAGTTAACACGCAGTAAAAATACAGATACGCTTGTGCTATCAAAAGTATAGTTTATTCCATTTAAGAAGTATAGCATAGTCATATAAAAGGTCCATTAGTCATATATCAATTTCAGTCAATTCTTGTCGGGGATACTCTATTTGCAAAATCCGTGTTGAATAGCCAATGTCAGTACACTTACAATAAATCAGTCCAATATTTATCTTCTCTCCGTTGAGAAAACAAAACACTCCTTTCCAGCAAGAACGCAGTCATCAATCCATCAAGTAATTAGGGATCAGTAAGCCAGAGAGATAGCGATCTGCAATTGCCTCGCTTCTTATATAGTGCTTTTACAACCTTAATTACATTCTTGCAGTTAAAGTTACACACACTTTAACTAACAAACCATGATACCATATTTATTATTTTTACCCAAACCAGTTAGGGTAAACAATGTTATCCCTAACACAAGTAAAACATCTTTTTTGAAAATAGCATGGTCCTGGGTTGAACTTCTTTATACAGACACAAAACTCAATTTCATGCTCCTTTTTATGTTCTATTCCATATCTTATACTATTCTACATTTTCTATATAGCTTTTCCTCTCTTTTAATTTTCTCAATTTTATTTTGATTATCTCATCTCAATTCAAATCATTATATTTATATTTTTTTCTGTTCTGTTTCAATTTCATATTATCTTTTCTCATTATTTTCTCCTGTAGTTACTAATTGGAGTATGACACCTTACATCTTTTAATTACATCCATTCAACTCTTATTTCAACTTCAATATATACCTTAAGTTTATGACCTTCAACATAATACATAATATATAACTTCCAATTGAATTCTGCTTGGTACATTCTTATAATACACACTATATTCTTTAAAAAAAAGAAAGATTGTAAATATATGTAATTATAAACCCTCACTCCATTCCAGTTCAGTTCTATCATTAATAATCATTAAAATCTTAACATCTTTAACACTTATTTTCAATTAAATATCATACTTCCTTAAAGACACATATAATCTCCATAATTAATTTTTCCCTTATTTCTCTTCACATATGTTTTGTAAATCATTAAATATTCATTTTGTTACATTTATTTATTGACAAGCATTCCACTGAATTACGATAGCTATTTTATCAAACATTTTAATCATTCATCGTTTCATATTTTCTAAAATTATTTCTGTTTCTAGTATAGCAATACTATCTTATGTACCTCTGCAGAATCCCTTTTTCCATTAAATTTTCACCCATTATCTCTAAATAGACCCTGTTTATATTTTGCTTCTGTCCTTTATAACTTCTTTTCCTTTCTTTCTTCCCTCTCATCTTCTCCCTTCCCTTTTTACCCCCTTCTCTCTCTACATCTAATTCTCTCTTCTGCATTTCCCTCTTCTGTTGCTTTCTGATTTTATACTTATTTTTCACTCTATTTTTTTTTTGAGTTGTTTTTCCCAATCTTAAACTTTCCATTCTCTTTCCCCCCTTTCCTTTCCCCCCACTTAAGATTACTTGTTCATTAAAGATGGCTTCTTCTTTGTCGCAATCTTCTTGTTCTGCAGGCATTTCTTGTTGTTTCTCATAATTCCAAATCTCCATTTCTAAAAACTGAATTACGAAGCCAAAAGAACCTCTCCCTTCTTGTGCATCTTCTTTGTACTTTTTAAGTTCCATTTTCAGTTCTTCTAAAAGTGGAGCCATTTTAAACATTTTTAAACAACCACCCAATTGATTTTAGTCATTCAAATACAATAACCAAAAATCCAGAAATCATCAAGTAATCCAAATAATCCCAAATTATTTCTTCTTATTTCTTTTTCCACTTTCTCTTCCTGGGGTTTTTGTTGCAATAATTCAGCTAAAATGTATGTTTTGGAAGTCTTGATGAGATTTTGCTGTAAATTCTTTGTAATTCCAGGCAGTCTCCTCCCTTCCAGATCCTGCCCTTTCATTCTTTTTCTCTCCTTTTCTGTTTTCAAAAGCTTTTGATTATCCAGAAATCTTTACTATCCCTTTGACTTTTTATTTTCAGCATAAAATGCCTATTAATGTCAAAGTGGATTTTTTTCTAATTTCTTGCTTAAGTCTCTTAGCTGTCAGTATAGGAAAAGGAGAAAGAAAAAACCAAATCTTTTCCCTTTTCTCTCTCCTTCGCAGCTTAAAAATCTTCTTAGGGAACAATGTTATTGTTTTTTTTTAATAGTTTCAGGGGACCTTATTTGTTGCTTTTGCTGTTTGACCCAGTCAACCAAAACTTTCTCTTCTTATCTTCCTCCTGCACATTCTTTTCTGGTCAAGTTCTTCTTTGTGGTGGCCATTTCTGACCACCACTACAATCGCCTTCAGGAAAGGGAGTTATGGTCAGCTGGGGAGGAGAGATGCAGCTCTCCTCAACCCTGCAGGCAGTCTCCCCCCTCTTCACCACCTCTACGGGGTGGCTTAGCCCCGAAACCAGCTGGCTCGGGACGCTCCAGCGGCGAGCACGGATAGAAGCCTCGCAGAGATGAGGTTTCAGTCTGTTGCCGTAGAGGCTCAAACCGGAAGTTCCTGATCTCAAAACTTTTTGATCTGTCATAAATCAGATCTCAAACTTGTTACATGCAAAACAACTTTTTCATCAAAAGGTTTCCAATTTTTTTATTCAGTAACCTTTTTTCCAGTAAGAGAGAAATTTTGAATTCCCCAGAAGAGAATGACTCTTTTTCTGGATTTATTTGACCTTCCAGCTCACCTTTTTTGCCCAGACGATTGCATCAGAGTTGATGGTGAAATCCTGTCCTGCGGGAGCTCCAGGATCTGTTTGTCCAACTTTCACAGGGACAAAAGATTCATTGGGGAGGAGAACCCAGTTGAGAAGATCATAACGAGCAGATCCCAGTCCATTTTCTGAGAAGTAGATTTCATCTCCAGCATTGTTGTTGAAGTAGACGTTTCTCAAATAGGGAAGAAGCTGAAAGAAAAGAGACATTCAGAAATTGCTAACACTTTCCATACCTCTAAGAATTTGTTTTCCTCACAGCGCTTGCCCTGATTTGTGACTTCAATGGACATAGAGATCCATTCTTTATGCTTTGATGCAGAAAAAAACCTCCACAATTTCATAAATGTCAGACCACATTGAATCCTGTTGTGTTGTGCTAAAGTTGACAGAGGCTGGTTTCATACAACAAGCAGTTCAGTGCAAGAAATGGCAAATGAAACATGTGGGATGGGTGTCAGGATTTAGAGTTTAGAGTCGGGTTAGTGGCAGGGTTCCAAGTAACACATCCAACACAATCAAAATGCCGGCATATTCCTCAAAGTACAGATTTATTAGGCATGTCATATTGGCACATCTGATGAAAACTTGACTCTAAACTCCCATGGTTTTTCCCCATATTAAAAGTAATGTTTTCCTTTCCCCTCCCCATGCAGTCGATCACATGGTCCAATCAGGTGTCCATTGGTTCCAGTCTTCTCCTGGTGAGAAAGTCCTTGGTTCCCAGAGGAAAGAATTTTGTTTAGGCTACAGATCCTCAGCTATCTCTACCTCCCCCTTCCTGTTCCCACAGCACTACCCAGCTCTGCTGTGGCAGCCCTGAAGGTGCTAAAGAAAATGGCTTCAGGGTTGACAATGGGATCACACAACATGCTCAGCCATAGAAACATAAACCAGGGTTACAATGAATTGAGTCAAGTGTCTTTCTACAAATAGATTCAGGGTACAACAGGAAGGAAACTGAGGTGGTTCTGCAAATATGTCTACTAGGACTTCAGTTGACCTGTTGAAGAATCTGGCCAAATTGTCATCTTGCTATGGTTCCTCTATGCAATGGCCACTCCATGAATTTGAACACTTTTGGGAAGGTCACGCATCCATGAATCTTAAGTACAATTGGTTTCTTTTATTTCTCCTTCTCCCTTTTACCCCTATTGAATCAAACATTATACTTAATCTGTACTATTGTTGTTTTTAAAAATATTGCTGTTTTAATCTGCTTTGAGATGCCATACTGATATTTAACCAGTAAGTTCAAGAGATACCTTTTTCTTGAAAATGTTAGGGAACAGAAACTATAGTCTACAGACCAAACAATCAATCTAGGCAGGTATGTTGTCTCCCTGGAGCAAAAATAAAAGATACAATGGAGAACCTTAGTAAAACAATCAACCCCATGGATTATTATGCATTTCTTCTCCTTCTCCTACATGTGGGGGACCAATAACATAACAATGGATCTGAAAACAATAACAAGCTAGGGAAGAAAGTTAAAGAATTAGGAACACAAGTGGTGTTTTCATCTATACTTCCAGCAAAAGGCCAACATCCAATGAGGGAACAAAGGATTTTAGAAATGATTAAACACTTAAAACTGGTGTCGTTGAAAGAACTTTCGTGTGATAGACCATGGTCTGCATTACCTACATGAAAGGCTCCTGGCAAGGGATGGACTGCACCTCACCAGAACTGGAAAGAATATATTTGGAAAATGACTGGCTCGTTTTATCAGAAAGGCTTTAAACTAAAATTAACTGGGGAGAGAAGCAATGTTTATGACCTTTATAACCTAATTCTTTAAAAATATAGGGAAGAAATAAATAACAAGGTATAAAAACAAGGACGAAAAGGCCAAATACAGGATAGAAAAAAAGATATGAAATATTTACCCTTAAAATGACCAGCAAAAAGAAACAAACTCATGGAACAGGTGATCGCTACATTGTCTTATGCAATATATGTTCCATGTATGTGCTTATACCCAAAGAACACCCAAATTACACATGTATTAATTGTAAGCCATGTGAACTACTAGAGGAAAAAGTAAGGGATCTAGAGGCAGCTCTGGCCAAAGTCCAACCTACAAAGAAAGCTATGCCCAAATTGACGAGAAACAAAAGTTAAAATAAGTAAAAAAATAGTAAGAGAACACTTGTGTGATCTTAATGAATACAAATCACTGGGACCTGATGGATTACATCCCCAAGTTCTAAAGGAGTTGGCAGAAATCATCCAAGAACCACTGTATCACATATTTCAAAAATCCTGGAGCACTGGGGAACCACAGGAGAACTGGAGAGAGCTGATGTGGTTCCCATCTTCAAAAAAGGTGGAAAAAACAGACCCAGGAACCTACAAAGCAATCAGCCTAACTTTGACACCCAGGAAGATACTGGAAAAGATAATAGAAATGAGTAAAGATACTGGAAAAGATAATAGAAATGAGTAAAGTAGTAACCAGAAGTCAGCATGGGTTTGTTAAAAATAAATCATGCCAAACCATTTGACAACTCTAAAATGGCTATGTAAATGGTTTGAGTTGACAAGTTAACTCCCAATAAATCCTGTTTAGTTTTGGAAGTTTGGCTCAAGACTCATGATTTAATTGGGGTAACTGCCAGAATCCTGACACCAATCTTATTTCACTCTTCAACATAGCGACTAAATTAGTAGACCAGCAAAATATTGTAGACATAGTTTACTTAGACTTCAAGCCAGGCATTCAATAAAGTAGACCACAATCTACTTCTTGGTAAGCTAGAAAAAGGTGGGATAGATAGCATCACCACCATTTATATTTGTAACTGGCTGACAAACCCTACTCAAGAATATTGCATCCAGTTTTGGACACCACACTATAAAAAAAGATGTTGAGACTCTAGAAAGAGTGTATAAAAGAGCAACCAAGATGATGAGGGGACTGGATGCTAAAACATGCAATGAATGGTTGCAGGAATTGGGTATGGCTAGTCTAGTGAAGAGAAGGACCTGGGGAGACAGGATAATAATCTTCCAGTATTTGAGTGGCTGCTACAGAGAGGAAGGAGTCAAGCTATTTTCCAAAGCACCTGAAGGCTAAACAGGAATAATGGATGGAAATTGAATAAGGAGAGATCCAACCTAGAAATAAGGACAAACTTTCTGACAGTGAGAACAATCAACCAATGGAACAGAAGTTGCCTTTGGAAGTTGTGGGAGTTCATCACTTGAGACTTTCAAGGAAGAGATTGGACTGCCATTTGTCAGAAATAGTGTAGGGTCTCCTGCTTGGGCAGGGGGTTGGACTAGAATTCCAAGCAAAAGCTACTAGATAACCAATCGTATAAGGATATAGAGAGTAAAGAGAAGAAAGAAAAGAAAAAGAAAAACAGGGTGAACTTGAATTACTAGTACACAAGGCCAAGTATAATATACTTGCCATTACTGAAACTCATGACTGGAATATATTGATGGACAGATACAAACTATTCAAAAGAAAAAGACCTAACAAAAGTGGAAATGGAGTTGCATTATATTTTATATACTTCCTCTGTATAGAGATGGTACACAATAAAGGAATAAAGCCTTCTAGAATGCTTATGAGTCAGCATAAAAGGAAAAAAAGTTTTAGACTTTAAAAGAACAGATTTTAACAAACTCAGAGAGAGCTTGGAAGGATTCCATGGATGAAAATTGTAAAGGGCAAATCAAGTCAAGAAGCGTGGGAAACTCTGAAAAATATAGTTATAAATGCCTGATCTAGTTCAACACCACTAAAAAAGAAAACCAAGAAAACCAAGAAATCTAGCATCGTTGCACAAAGAATTCTCAGACTAATTGAAGAAAAAAAAGGACAAGTACAAAAAAATGGAAAGAGGGAAAGATAATTAAGGCAGAATACCAAAATAGCTTGAACCTGCAAAGATGAAGTTAGGAAAACTAAGGTTTTGAATGAAATAAGATTTGCAACAAATGTCCAAAGCAATACAAAAGTTTCTTTCAACACATAAAAAACAAGAAAAAAGTCAAAGAAGCAACCGGTCCACTAAAGGGAGAAGATGGCAAAGAGGTAACGAGCACAGGGAGAAAGTGGAATGGCTTAATTCATTTTTTGCATCAAAATTAGTAGATCAGCGAAATGCTGTGGACATAATATATTTCAGTATACTTCAGATTCCAGTAAAGCGTTTGAAAAAATAGACCACAACCTACTTCTTGGCAAGCTAGTAAAACGTGAGATAGACAGCACAACCATCAGGTGGGTTTTTACTTGTTGACAAATGTAGTCCTCCATGGAACTACATTTACACGGAGGGAATAACAGTGTGTGGCAGCAGCCAAAAAAGCCAAAGCAATCCTAGCCTGCATTAATAGAGGGATAGAATCAAAATCACATGAAGTTCTAGTACCACTTACAAAACCTTAGTAAGGCCACAATTGCAATATTGCATCCAGTTCTGGTCATCACAATATAAAAAAGATGTTGAGACTCTGGAAAGAGTGCAGGGAAAAGCAACAAAAATGATTAGGAAACTGGAGGCTAAAATATATAAAGAACGAATGCTGGAATTGGGTATGTATAGTCTAATGAACAAGGGTGACAAACACGAACATCAAGTGAAAACTGTACCTCAGCTGTGAATCCCAGTAAAGCTGCAGGTCCAGATGGGGTGCTGAGCATAGTAGTAAAGACTTGTGTCGATCAATTATCAGGGGTCCTGACAAAGATCTTTGCAAATGGCCTGTGTTCCATCATGCTTGAAAATAGCCACTATTGTCCCAGTCCCCAAGAAAACAGCAATTAACTGCCTAAATGACTACAGACCTATCATGTTAACGTCAGGAGTGATGAAATGCTTCGAAAGACAGGTTCTTCAACACCTTAGGACATGCCTTCCACCAGACTTTGACAAACATCAGTTTGCCTACAGGGGGAACAGGTCGACAGACGACGCCATAGCTACTGCCTTACATTCTGTAGTGAGCCATCTGGAGAAACCCGGAAACTATGTCAGGATGCTTTTCATTGACTACAGCTCAGCCTTCAATACTATCCTGCCGAGCATCTTTACCGAAAAGCTGACTGACTTGGATTTTCCCTCTTCCCTCTGCAATTGGATCAAATCCTTACGGCGGGACCGATCACAAACAGTGAGGGCTGTGTCTGTCACATCCACCTCCCTGAAGCTTAGCACTGGCTTCCCACAGGGCTGTGTGTTCAGTCCCTACCTGTACACACTGTACACACATGATTGTGTATCGTCTGACCCATCCACCATGATCATTATGTTCGCAGATGATACTACCGTATTGGTTCTCATTACAGGTGGAGACGAAACAGCATACAAGGGGGGAGGTTAAAAAATTATCCTCATGTTGCCTAGAAAACAACCTGCACCTGAACATCAGCAAGATAAAGGAGATGGTGTTCAGTCTTCCAGAAGAAGAGAGAGGAACCCACCCCACTTTACATTGAGGGGAGCTGTGTGGAGAGAGTTTCCTTCTTTAAATTCCTGGGAGTCCACCTCAGTGAAAATCTTACCTGGAAAATCAACACAACCCAGGTGGCCAGAAAGGCCAAACAGAGACTCCATTTCCTTAGGGTCTTGTGAAAGAATAAAGTGGAACAACAACTGATGACCTCATTTTACCAGTCCACAATAGAAAGCGTCCTCACATATAGCAAGATGGTGTGGTATGCTGGCTTGACAGCCATGGAAAGAAAAACATTAAAGGGTGGTGAGCACAGCACAAAACATTGTGGGCTGTTGTCTGATACCACTAGATGAAATTGCTAGGGCTCGCTGCCTTAGAATGAACAGAAAATAACTTCATGTCTAGTATGATAGACTTGCAGGGCCGGCGCGTTGTGCAACAAGGTCACACAGTGTAATAAGATTGGGACTGGGTTAGGGACTTCTGTCCTCACTGTGAGTTGTGTTAGGTGTGTGCGTGCATGAAGGCAGGCTCAGCCAATCTCATTGTACACATGTTGTACTCTGACAATAATAATAATAATAATAATAATAATAATAATAATAATAATAATAATAATAATAATAATAATAATAATAATAATAATAATGTAGCAGTGTTCCAATATTTGAGGGGCTGGATTAACCAAACATGGAGATTACCTGCCAGGACTGGACATTTGAGATCTCCTTTCCAAGCCTCATCATGGCTGGTTGCCCTCTGGATCCATGCATTCCATGTAATGCATGTGCAACAGCATAAATGGCATTGTAGATGTTGTAACTTTCACCTTCCATGCTTGTTTCAAACAAGTAGGATGGCAGATCCTGTACATTCTCCTTTCCTGTACATGGTTTTGTTCCCCTTGGAGGGGTCCTGCCTGGTTTGTAGAACCTGCAGCCAAAGATCAGTTCCCACCATAGACAGAGATAAGAGTCCCCTTGTGGGTTAAAAGGGTCTAAAGACATGAGAAAATGGCTGAATTCTGAGACATCCCCAGTGTGGTCCCTAAAATGCAAGGCCCCATGGTAAGGCTGTATAAGTGGCAATACATATTGAATGCTCATCACATTAAATTTCCAATTGGATGTAAAGATCCAAACTTTCAGTAATGATGCATGTGTTTCTTCAGCAAACCCAACTATCTGAAAATTTGCAAAAGCACTGAATTCTCCAAAAACAATAATCACTTCACCTTTAGACCAAGCGTTGAAAAGATGATGTAATTTTTTATGTTTATCATTGTTAAAAGCAAATTTTATTACTTCAGTAAAGGCCAGGCAGATCTCGTTCTCTTTCAGCTTTGGTATCAGAGATGAGACGAAATGTTCCCCACCATCATCTTCATTAGCGATCAGCCCAACCCAGTTCCACTGGAAATGAAGGAGCATCTGAACTAAACCTTCACATTGAGCAGATTCCTTGGGATTAATCCGGAAGAAGGAAGGATAAACTCTTCTGTCTCCTTGGCTGAACTCAAAGCCAACACCAAGCTGGAGAAAGTGAGAATCCTCTTTCAAAAACAAAGTTAAAGTTTTAGGGTGATTTTAGGGTTCCCAATTGTGTAGTTAATGCCTCACCAGTCAGGCTGACTCACAAGCTTCACCTTCTTCCCTTCTTAGGAAGAGCCACCAGTTCCCTGTTTTACCTAGTTGTGATAGGTCAGAAGTCAAAGGCACAAAACATCTACCTGATATAGAGAATAAACTGCACTGAAAGGGGCAGAAAGATAATCAACTTCTGTGAAAGTCAGGAAGGAATTCCTCTCGGCAAATACAGCTTTTTAGAATTCTATCGGTATCTTTTTGCAGATATATAAAATTGTATCATGATGTATAAAATAGAAAAAATAATTTTAGGATGGATTATCTAAGTCATATACCCCTGGTTTGTCCACCACCCCACACCACCTTTCTGTTCATCCTTGGATATAGTGTGTACTTCAATTGTTCATGTGCTCCATACTGTGTCCAGTGAAGCCTTCTTACCTGTGGGACCTTGAAGATGCTGAAGATGGAGGTCATCTGCCTTGAGGATATGGAGTTGTGACCTCCAATGACAGAGAGCAGAGGGTCCTGCCTGTCACATTTGTAACCTGGAACCATTCGGTCCCTTGTGGAGAGCAGGGAGAGGCTGAAGGTGAAAATCTTCCTCTCCTTCTTCTGATTGTCATAGATGTGGAAGCCAAGGGTGATGTTGGGGAAGAGAAGCTGATCACTGTTCACCTGAATGACAGCAAACATCAAGGCCAGGAACTGATGGTAGTTTCTGAGTAGGGGTCTATAGTGGGAAAAAGATTGGGGAACATTATAAGAAAGATCTTGTGTGCTGGTGGAGTTTTCCTTGCCTTTTTGTGTGTTTTTGGAACAGTAAGTAAGAAGTTCCATTGGGCTGTTTTGGCTTTTTTAAGGATGTTCCTTGATTCAACTTGGATGGATTTCTGAGAAAGGAGAAAAGCCAGGCTGTCCTTATCCCAGATCATTTTATACCCCTCTATTCTTTCTCCCATCTTGACTTTCCTCTGGTGGCTGAAATCCTCCCCAATTGTTTCTCTTCCTCCCTAATCATTTTCTTTCTCTCTTGGAGCAGCTTCTTTGGGTCTGAGGAGTGCCAATGAGTGCCACAGCTCAGATTTATTAAGGGCCATTATTCACCAGCTTTGCTGATTCCTAAACTGAGGGTGGGGGGTTGACATTGAAAAAGGGTTGAACCTGTCTTTGAGGTTTTTTTTACAATGACTTTGTGTTCATATTAATTTTATAGGTCAACTTCTTCACTAGGCTCACAGTCTCAAAGTTGTGTCTCTAGTCACATTTATATAGTTTGTCATCATATAATCATATAATCGATGAAGACTTTTGAAAGACTGGGAATTCTAGCCTTTTTCTTAAGTTTGGCTCTTTATTAAGACAGCAATAGCAATAGCACTTAGACTTATATAGCACTTTACAGGACCCTCAGAGTGGTTTACAGAGTCAGTATATTGCCCCCACAAACTCGATTGAAAAAAATACAACTTCAGCAAGAGTGGTCAATGCCTGGAATGGTCTACCCAACTCCCTTGTTACAGCCTCAACCCAGTGGTGGGTTTCTACCAGTTTGCACCTATTCACTAGAACCAGTTGTTAACATTCTAAGCAGTTCGGAGAACCAGTTGTTAGAAGAAATTACTGGCCTAATCCTGTAAGGAAGGCAGGAAGGAAACATTCTGGTGTTGCCTCTCCATTAACCCTTATTACATTCTTGGCTGGACTTGACTTCCTATCTCTGGAACTTCTCTGGACTTTGTTTCCCCTCCTTTGCTTGTATGGAGTGACTATTAAAAGTTACAATGGCACTGAAAAAAGTGACATGACCATTTTTCACACTTACGACTGTTGCAGCATCCCCACAGTCTTGAGAGGCCAGGTGAGGAGATGTGTGCTTCGATGTGAGTGATATTGAGTTGGCCACATCCAGCCAATAACATGACCACCAAGCCATGTCCACCCAGTCACGTAACCACCAAACCATGCCCACCACCTAAGCCATGCACAAAACTGGTTATTAAAAAATTTGAATCCCACCCCTGCCTCAACCCCTCACAGCTTCAACCTCAAACTGTCTACCATGGACCTCATCCCATTCCTAAGAGGTCCTTAAAGGGGGCGTGCATAAGCGCACCAGCGTGCCTACCATCCCTGTCTTACTTATCTGTATTTACTTCCTTTGTTCATGTTTATATTAATACCTATATTTGTTATCTTGTACATGTTTGACAAACAAATAAAATAAAAATAAATAAAATCTGGGTCCTCATTTTACTGAGTCACCCTTGAGCCAATCAGGATTGAACTCTTGGCTGTGAACAAGCCCTGAATCCAAGAGAAAGAAATCATCTACATTTTCCCCCTCCAGGTGAAACTCACAAAATTTCTTCAGAAAGTAGAGATGGGTTGTTTCGAAAGTCTGGGACATTGTAGATCACAGGAGTTGCCAGGGGCAAATTCCCTCCAATAATCAGATCACCAGAACTGTACAATTCCCATTTTTATATGGTTTATTATCATATAACTTTTGAAGGACTCGGAATTCTAGTCTTTTTCTTAAGTTTGGCTCTTTACTAAGAAAGCAGTAGCAATGGCACTTAGATTTATACAGCACTTTACGGTACTCTAGGAGTAGTTTACAGAGTCAGTATATTGCCCCCAACAATCTGGCTCCTCATTTTACTGACCTTGGAAGGAGGAAGGCTGACTCACTCTTGAGCCGCTCAGGATTGAACTCCTGGCTGTGAACAAGAGAAAGGGGAATCCAAGAGAAAGGGGAAAAATCATCTACATATTTCCCCTCCAGATGAAACTTACGAAATGGCTTCATAAACCAGAGTTGGGGTCCTTCGAAACTTTGGGATACTGTAGGTTCCAAAAGCTACGAGGGGCAAATTCCCTCCAATAATCAGATCGCCAGGCCTGTGAAATTCCCACCGAAGCTCTGCCTTTAAATATTTTTCCAACACACACATAGTTTGAATGTGTTGAGCAGTAGAAGGAGGCAGGAGCCAAAAGAGCAACAGCAGCAGCAACAGGAGAGGCAGCCCAATCATTCTGGTCAGCTTCCCTTCCAGATTAGAGTTTGTGCAGAAGCAGAATTACATTGGAAATCTCAGCAGAGCTTTAGCACAACAGACAACTTCTGTGTCTTCCGGATGACTTCAGGGCAAATTTATCTGCTGCCTCTTTGTATTAACACATTTGTATTTTATCCCTTTATTTCATCCTGTCTTATTCCAAAATTGGAATCATGTGCTGTATTTTATTTTATTTTAATGATAAGGTTGCAAGGCTAATCAATCAATAAACTTCTATTATATCAGTCATGCTTTCTCTTACCTGTGTTATGCTTTACACAAAGACCAGCTGAGTCTCACTGAACTCCAGAGTTAGCTCTTTGGAAGACAAGCAAGTTCCCACCACCACCACTGGAAAAACTCAGAGCCTATTTTTAAAGTAGGTTTTCCATGGGTTGAAATCCTCAGGGGATACATTAGGAAAAGTTACTGTCCTACCCACTCAGCAACAGATGTTGTTTGAACATCAGATAGGAAAAAAACATGTTTGTGTCTCTTGTTGCTAATCCACAGAGCACATGGATTTGAGAGTTAAGGTGAAGTTGAAGTTTTTTTTTAAACAAGTTTTTATTAGCTTTTAAAGACAAACAAAACATAAACCTTATACACATTAAACCTCTTTCCCTTGTGAATTTTTACAAGGCAGATAATACAATATTTTATACAATGTGATTTTAATATTTCTTCTCATTAAATTTAATCATCATATTCATATTTCCCTCTGTCTTGTTTACAATTATTCTCCTCCCGCTTTCCTCCAAGGTTTTACCAGCTCTCACATAAACAGAAACACACAAAACACCTAAAGTAAAACTTCTTTTTCAAAAAAGTAGCTTGGCCCCGGATTACCACTCTTTGTATGGACTTCAATTAAATTCATATTCATCTTATATGCCATTACCTATCTTAATTACCATTCTGTAATTTCTTTGTAGCTTCTCCCCGCTTTCCTCTCTTCTTAATTCTATTTTGTTTATTAACTTAATTTAGATCATTATATTTCTATCCTTTGTCCATTATTTTCCAATTATCTATATATTTCATTCCCCATAGTAAAATAAAAAAAATTCTCCTGAAATCACAAATCAAAGTATGATGCCTTTCCATCGCACCTCTAAATTAACATTTAAGGTAACTCCAAATTCCCTATTTGATTCTGCTTAGTACATACTACTTACAAAAGAAAAAAGAAAAAGATAGTGAATCCATAACGTAATTAAATATATCATCAAACATTAAATCTCATAACATTTCAATTATCTATTTCAAAAGCAAGTATCACAATAATATATTCATACTAACATCCATGCAATAATCAATTAAGCTCTACATTTAAACTAAATATTTTAAACCTTATTTTATTAAATCTTAAATTCTACCATTATTAAACTTTTAATATTTTAGTCTTTACTCAGATCTTATAAAGTTATAATTTTTTATTTTTAATACAAATACTACAATACTATCATATGTACCTTGCAGAATCCTTTTAAAACCAAATTATATTACCCTTTATCCCTAAAAAACCATTTCTTTTTCACATCTTGTTTAATGCCCTTGTGGCCTTTTTCCCCCTTCTTCCTCCCTGTCTTATCCCATCTGGTCTTTTTACCCCCCTTAACTTCCCCTCTCTGTTGTATTTCTCTTCCCTTTTGCTTTCTAACCTCATATTGATTTTGCATCTTATTTTCTTCTTTCTTAAATATTTTTTTAAGTCTTATATCCTTTTTTCCCCCTTTCTTTCTTCTTTCTTTCTTAAGCACCTCTATGGGTTCATTAAAGATGGCTTCTTCTTCTTCATCTTCTTCCATCAATTGTTGTATTTGCTGATAAGTAGCAAGCGCCATTTCTAAAAAGCAAAAAATTTGCCCCGCATCATCTTTCTTTATTTTGCCATATTCCTCTCTCAGTTCATCAGCAGATAAAATCATTGTAAATCCTCTTCTTTTTCTTAAAACAGCCAAAGATATTTCCAAGCTTAAAGCAAGTCCCAAAGTCCCAAAGTCACCAAACAATCCAAACAAAGCACAAAGTTCTTCCCTTCTTCCTGGGTTAAAATCAGTTGCAAAGGGAGAAAAAGAAAGCCAGTCTGTATTTTAAGTTCTTATTGCAGTAACTTCCAATCTCTAAAAACGTCCAGGCATCTCCTTCAACAGAATCTTAGTATAAATTTTCCTTTTGTCCTCTCCCTTCCCATTTATAACCAGAAGCTTTAGATTTTTACCTTTTATAGAATAGTAGTATTTTCAGCATTCATTTGTTAATTCCATGTGGAAGGAGAGTAAACTTTCACTTGAAACACTTTCACTCGCCGCTTGCCAATCTCTTCTGGAAACAAAGTATCTTTCAAACAAAAAACCAAATCTCAGATTTCAGGGTGTTAAATATATCCTCTAATCCCAGTTCAGCCAAAATAACTTTCACTTCAAAAATTTCTCCTTCTTCCTCCAGCACGATCTTATCCGGTTGCTGACTTCTTTGTGGCGGCCATTGCTGACCGCCGCTGAACCGACTTGAGAAAAGGAGGTTGTGCCGGGTGGGGAAGGGGTCTGCGAATACCCCAACCCCTTGTCCGGATCCTCCCTATCTTCAGTTGCCTCTACGGGGCAACCTTATCCTCCGGACCCGTCTGGGTCGGAGGAACCAAGCGCGGCTAGCGCGGCGGGGATCGCAGAGATCGCGAAACCCCACCGCCTCCGAAGCCGACAAACCGGAAGTCCCAAGGTGAAGTTGAAGTTTTGACCAACTTGAAAGTGAACACCTGCACACAAGATGGAATTTGGCCTGTGCCCTAGTATGTTCAGATAGAATGGATACTACTGAGGCACGATGGCAGTCAGTTGTGCCCTAGGAAATGTGAGCAATTATACCAATGTTTAAATGGAATGAATGGCTTAGTTATACGCGCAAGATGAGGGATGGAATGGATTGATGGATCCAATTTATATGGCCAACCATTTAATGCAAAGTCATTCTGAGCAGCATATAACAATTCAGTAAAAACTGTCAATAAGGAAGACAATCTTAAATATTAAAAATGTTTTGATCTTCTAGTCTAAACCTCTGCTCAAGCAGGAAACCCTGCAATATTTCAGGCAAAATGTTCGTGTTTTTTTTTGACAAAGCGACTAACAGATCAGTGAAACTACATGGACAGAGTGTACTTGGGCATCAGTAAGGCATTTGACAAAGTAGATGACAACTTACTTCTTGGTAAGCATTAGCAGCAGATAGATTTGTATGCACATTCAACATGTGGTCTGCAATGGAACTATATCTACATGAAGGGACATGGGCAGTGGGACACCCCATGTTTTTGTCTTAGGTCCAGACCTCAACATCTTCATAAACGTTTTAGATGAGGGAGTAGAAGGGGAATTCATCAAATTTGCAGATGACATCAAGCTGGGGGGAATGGCTTTAGAATATAGGCTCAAGATCCAAAAAGTTTTTGGAGGACTTAAACACTGGGGCCTATCCCACAGAATGCGATTCAGTAGAGAGAAAAGTAAGGTTTTGCACTTAGTCCAGAAAAACCAAATGCACAGATATATAATAGATGATCTCCAGGATCCCTTCCAACTCTGTTATTCTGTTAACATAGTGGCCCATCCTCCTATAGTTTTATTTATATTTGTGTTTAATATTGTGTTAATTGTGTTAATTGTTTCTTTTACTGTGCACTGTCCAGAGTCACAATCACATTTATCAGATCAGTGCAATCTGATAAATAAAGGACCAGCAGCAGAATCATCACAAAGTTTATCAGTGAGCTTGGGATGCTATCACTGGTGTGTTGCAGGGTGAGTTTCCTGGAAGCTGAACAGGACAAGAATGGTGGCTTGTGAATTGCCTGGAGAAGGATGACCACTGGCTAGAGAGGAGTTGTTGAAAGGGATGGACACGGGGGCTTGATTGACACTGCAGAATTCCCGCCTTTCTTCCTGCCCAGCCCCCTCTCCTCAAACTGGCCTTCATCTTTAATTGGTTGATATTTTCTTCTAAATACTTCCATACTCATTTGCCCTTTGGCTTTGGAACATTCCCAAATACACATGATCTTTTTCTGGGGAAAAAAAATAAAATTACTAAAATATACTATGTTTTATTGTGATTGGTTTACGGGGCCTGATTTTGGAAAATAAAGTGGCACAGCAGTGAGAATGCAGTACTGCGGGCTAACTCACTGCTCACTGCTAGCGGTTCAATCCTGACCGGCTCAAGGTTGACTCAGCCTTCCATCTTTCTGAGGTTGGTAAAAGGAACCTTTCTGAGGTTGGTAAAAAAGATTGTTGGGGGCAAGAGGCTGACTCTGTAAACCACTTAGAGAGGGCTGCAAAGCACTATGAAGTGGTATATAAGTCTAAGTGTTTTTGCTATAAGGAAATCTAATACAAAAAATATTATTGGTCCTTTTTGCTTTTCTCCTGCTAAATTGTGCAACATCTAAAGGTTTAAATTATTAACATTCAGTTCAGTTCCCAAGTGGTCTACCCTCTTCCATCCCTCTAACTTGATTTTCCTATCCCAACTTGACTCATTCATTCCCCATCTCTTCTCTGGCTGCTTCTCTGATATCAGCAATGCTTTATTTCTCCTGGAGCAGTTTTGTGTGATTATATAAAGAACAAGGTTTGTTGAGGTTTACTTCCTTTGGACTTTCCCTCCAACTTGATTTTCCTATCCCAGCTTGACTCATTCATTCCCCATCTCTTCTCTGGCTGCTTCTCTGATATCAGCAATGCTTTATTTCTCCTGGAGCAGTATTGTATAAAGAACGATGTTTGTTGAGGTTTACTTCCCTTGGACTTTCTTTCCAATCCCTTTTGCATAGGGGGGGAAGAAGATGCTCTTGGATTGTGTTTTTCTATCTTTCTCCCATCAATCCATCCACTTGCTTTAAAGCTCCTTGTCAGCTCTCCCCACTTGCTTCTGGGCCCCAGATGGAACCCTCAACCAGGGTTAGAAGATTTGGGGAAAACCAGTTGGTTGAAGTATTGATGACATGAGTGTTAGGAATGTAAGTCACCTAAAAGTTATTTGGGTTGGAAATATATAAACTAGGATAGACATTTTAATACTATGCCTTTAAGAGGATACTAAATCTGTAATTGGGTGTGGTTCCACAAATGACCATAAGATGGAGCCAGAAACCTGGATTGTTAGGAGTGTGTGTTTGAGTCTCAGTGAGTCTCTGTTTCCTTCTGTTGGAGAGTATTGCCACTTTTCCTAAAGACTGTTACTGATCGTTGATGTAAGTCTGTTACTGAACTGTTTTTTGATACTGGACTTTGTTATTTGAATTATCCCTGAACTGAACACTGACTGCTTTACCTGTGAATGACTTGGACTGCTTATCTTGGACTGTGCTTAAACGTTTATTGGAAGTAAAAACCTATATTTACTGTACAGTGTATCTGTGTGCTGTGTGTGTTTTATTCAATACTACTCTCACTACATCTCCCTGTATGCACTCATTCTCCTAACGGGGAATTACCTCAACAATGAGATCATGCCATTTCCCCAACTCTTTGTGGGAATTTCACAACAGAAAATGACAGAGGTCTGAAATCTGCTGATGTTAGAAAAACGGTGCCATTGGATTTCAGTTCCATGACATTGAAAGTGGGAATTTACATCTTGAAAGTTCCATCTGTTTTGGCACAGCAAGTCCATCCTGTCTAAACACAAGTTGAAGGGTGTGCAAGTGTGCAGGAACTGGTCTGGATGAAATTCAGGGAAGTTCTGGAAAGCTGAGTGATTAAACTGGTTTCAGACAGGAAGCTAACCCTGGTTGAAAATGTTGTGGTGTGAACAGTAACAGGTGCATCTCACTGTGTCCAGGTGTTCTTGCTGCCCTGAGAGCTGCATTGGCTACTAGCTGCCTTCCAGGTGCAATTAAAAGTGCTGGTTGTCACCTACACAATCCTTCATGGGGCCTGATGGTTATTTGAGGGATGGCCTGTCTCCAGAGGTTTCTGCCCATCTGGTGCATTTGAGCAGAGTGGATGAGCCTCAGTGAAATGAGTGATCCCTTTAATAAAATGCTGACAGATTGTGTGTGTGTGGAGGGCAAGTATCAGCCATAAAAGTACACCTGCCAGGGTTCTGACAATTGCCCTAATTAAATCATGAGCCTCGAGCCAAGCTTTAAAAAAGTGCAGAAGATTTATTAGGAGCAACATGTTGAAATTGACCCGTATGAAGCCCACTCTGCCAGACGTAATTTACAGTCACCTGTGATCCTGTTCCCCCCCCCCCCCGCTGTATCATAAATCAGATTCTCCAATGAAGCACATTCACAGGCTGGGTGTCATCAATCACAGTCTCCAATGAAGGATTTTCACAGGCAGAAGATTCATTACCTAGGCTACAATCTTTGTAAGATAAGCATGGAATGTACTTCTGTTTTTATTTATTTATTTGGTTTGTCAATTGCTTACAAGATAATAGGTATACGTAAAAACATAGTTATGAATACATGGATACATATAAGAAAAATAAAAGAAACAATAGGACAGGGATGGTAGGCACGTTGGTGCGCTTATGCACACCCCCTACAGACCTCTTAGGAAAGGGGTGAGGTCAATAGTAGAAAGTCTAAGGTTAAAGTTTTTGGGGTTTGGGGAAGAAACCACAGAGTCAGATAGAGTGTTCCAGACATTGACCACTCTGTTGCTGAAGTTGTATTTCCTGCAATCAAGTTTGGTACGATTAACCTTGAGTTTGTATCTATTGTTTGCTCTTGTGTTGTTATGGTTGAAGCTGAAGTATTCATTGACAGGTAGGACATTGCAACGTATGATTTTATATACTATACTTAGATCGGACTGAAGGTGGCGTAGTTCTAGGTTTTCTAAGTCTAGAATTTCAAGTCTGGTGGCATAAGGTATTCTGCAACATGTAGAGGAGTGGAGAACTCTTCTTGTTAAGTATTTCTGGACTTTTTCAACTGTGCTAATATCAGATACATAATGTGAGTTCCAGACTGATGAGCTGTATTCAAGTATTGGTCTAGCAAATGTTTTAATACTTTATCTTTGATTAATTAATCTTAATACTTTATTATATTCAGTCATGGGAATCTTTACAAGCTGACAACTCAAGCCCTTTTTTTCCCAGTCAGGCACCCTTCAACTATTATGTCACATCATAGTCATTTTGATTTAGGGGGCTTTATAAAACCAATAAATACAATGAAATTGAATTAAACAGAATGCTT
Organism: Notechis scutatus; assembly: GCF_049901735.1. NCBI lineage: Eukaryota > Metazoa > Chordata > Lepidosauria > Squamata > Elapidae > Notechis > Notechis scutatus. The sequence continues at coordinate 337,895,714 of NC_142009.1, read as the reverse complement.
CATTTTTGTTGGCTAGCAACGATTAAGTCTAAATATCTATATGGGCCCCAGTTAGAAAGTGTCTCAGAATGTGGAACTGTTTCTGTTGGGGAGTCTCCAAGAAATTCACTCCACTGATCTAGAAGTTAGTCCAGGATTAACAGGAAATTTGTGGGAAGGCAGAGTTGGTTGGACAAAAGACAGACCTTCTCTACATTTGATGTAATGCAAGCATGAAGGATGGCATTACAAATCATCAGAGTGATCAGATGGGAAGATGAGTTCATTCCAGCTATAAAATAGAGGAACCTAGCATTATTTCTCCCCAAATTCAGCCCAAACTGGTTTCTCTGCAATGTATGCCTTGCTTTCAGGAACATGGAGAGATGGTTGACTCCCTATTCATTGTGAAGGACTTGAGGAGGGGATGAGGGAGAGATTGACTCATCAAAAAGAATCAACATGCTCTAACTAGGAAGGCTCTACATCAACAGAGGCTGTGTGGGATTTAAGTCTGCCCCATATTCAAGGCTGCCCTTTCTATGTTGCCTTGAGAAAAAAGACAATCAAGAAACCACTTACAGAGACAAAATATCCCACTCAGCAGGAGGTTCATTTGGCTGCTGTAGAACTACAGAAATGGAGAGAGGAAGGTTTCCACCAATGATGAAATCTCCGGGTCTGTAATAGTCTTTTTGCTCTTCTAAAGGTCTCCTTCAGAAGCAGTTTGGCCCCAGGTCCATTTGGTTGGCTTCAGGCAAAGTCCAAAGCAACACTAACAGTGAAATCATTGGCCACAGAAAGATATTTTCTCTCCTAGAGCAAGCCAAAGGAGGGGTTGCAGGAATTGTGGACTCTGATGACTTCAGAGGGTTCAAGGGGACTTTTAAAGCTTCAGGAGAAAAGTTCATCTAAAGGGGTCCAGCTATAGTAGTCAGAGCATGTGGATAAACATGTTTTGACTGAACCTCTTCATGCTTAAGGAGGGTTAATCTCTGGAAATTCACTGAGATGAAGTAAGAATTACTAGTGTTTCATGAATCCCAGGAGAGAGAAATGTCCCCGTTACCCCATAACTCTGGAGTCCTTGGCATTTGGCAAGAGGAAAAGTTATTTGTGAAGCTACAATTGTGTGTTTCTTTCTGTGAATTTGACAGCTGTGTTTGGAGAGTCATGCAGCTTTAGAGTTGGAAGAACTTGGGGAACACCTGGTTTGATCCCCTTAATATTAGAATATTTTTTATTTTTATTTATTTTATTTGGCATGTATTAGATAACAGTTATAATTAGAACATGATTATGATGACATGAAATGGGTACAAATAAAAAGGAGACATTATGACAGGGACAGTAGGTACATTGGTGTGCTTATGCACCCCTCTTACAGACCTCTTAGGAATGGGGTGAGGTCAACAGTAGACAGTCTAAGGTTAAAGTTTTTGGTGCTTGGGGAAGAGACCACAGAGTCAGGTAGAGTATTCCAGGCATTGACCACTCTATTGCTGAAGTTGCATTTTCTGCAATTGAGTTTGGAGTGGTTTACCTTAAGTTTGTATCTATTGTGTGCTTGTGTATTGTTGTGGTTGAAGTAATCATTGACAGGTAGGACATTGTAGCAGATAATTTTATGTACTATGCTTAGGTCAGACTGAAGGCAATATAGTTCTAGGTTGTCTAAGCCCAAAGTTTCAAGTCTGGTGGTATAAGGTATTCTGTTGTGAGCAGAAGAGTGGATGAGTCTTCTCATGAAATATCTCTGAACTTTCTCGACTGTATTAATATCTGATAAGCAATGCGGGTTCCAGACATATGAGCTGTATTCGAGAATTGGTCTAGCAAATGTTTTGTATGCTCTAGTTAGCAGTACAAGATTATCAGAGAAAAAGCTACACAAGATCAAGATAACAACTCTTAATGCCTTTTTGGCAATGTTACAGTGGGCTCTGGCACTTAGATCATTATAGATGAGAACTCCAAGGTTCTTGACAGAGTGAGGGTCGTCTACAAGGTTGTGTCCATCCAGCTTGTATTTTATGTTCTGATTTTTCCCCAATGTGTAAGACAGAGCATTTGTTGGTTGAGATTTGAAGTTGCCAGTTGTTTGACCATTCTGACATGTGGTCAAGGTTTGTTTTTTTTAAGGGTAGCAGTGTTGCTGGTGGTGTTGAATAGTTTTACATCCTCAGTGATCTCTCCATTTTCTGTAGCTCTTTCCATTCAGTGTTACCTGGAGGAGAGGCACTGAGCCAAAACCTCTGATTTTCAAGGTATCTCAGTGAGGACTTCAAATTTGAAGCTCAAGTATCATCCTTACCTTGAAGGATTCAATTATACAAGCACTGATTGACCAAGCAATGCTTTCAAACTTTTGCCCCAGTACCCGAAGCCTATTGAATGGGTAGGAACAGTCTCCATTTTAATCCTTGGACCTTGGTAGTAACACATACTCATAAATGAAACTTCAGTGTGATGTGGGGGTCTGGATTCAAATAGGCACACAGGTCTCATAGAGGAACACCAATAGATCTCATTGTCAACTCATAAAACATTTTGTATACATGTTTTATAGTTGTCAACAGAAAGAAGGGGGGAGTTTCAAAGAGCAGGCATATTTTCTTCAGAGACCGATTAGATGACTGAAGCTTCTGCTGTGCAAAAATCTAATTGGAGAGCATGATTGATGACTCTTGGCTATGGACGTGTTTCATTGGATGATACACCCAGAGGGGTGGGGGGGAAAGCAGGGTCAACGGTGACAGTGAATTACATATCTCATAGTCAGCTACGCCCAGGCAAATGCCGGCATGTTAACTTCTAATAAATCCTTTGAAGTGTTGGGAGTGTGGCTTGAGGATCATGATTTAATTGGAGTAACTGCCAGAATCCTGACACACATGGCACAAGAGTCGATCAGAATACTGCACACGTTATTGATGTTATTTGCTCATCCCACCCTGGAAACTGCCCCATATTGATGAGGGACAACAGCTGAATATGATGGGTGGAGGATTTAAACTCTTTCATTTCAAGAAAATCAAAAGGTAGTAGAGATTTTCTACATAGCCACAGTACTCTATGCACATGTCAGGGCTGCCTCTGTCCATTTCCTAGGAAGGAAAGATCCTTGGCTCCATAGATTTAGAGAAAAGTACTTTTACTAGGAATAAAACTAAAAGCAAGCTCTGAGGCAAAGCATGGGAAAACAGCAACTTGAAACAAACTGTGGGGAATGGGCTCACGTATTTAGGACCAAGTTTCTTAGATGGTTGGGTGGAGTGCAAGTACCTCACAGGTAGATGCTATCACCTACTTTAAACTCTTTTGGCTTCACACGTTTTCTTTTGTCAGCTTGTTTCTTATGTGCCTGCCTCAGAACTTGCATAATCTTTGGGTTCATAGATTTAGAGAAAAGTACTTTTACTAGGAATAAAACTGAAATCAAGCAGTTCCAGGCAAGCTCTGAGGCAAAGCATGGGAATACAGCAAAATGAAACAAACTGGACAACCCAACCCCCCTTGTAGCTTGGCAATCACAGACTATTACATAAAAGAGCCAGCAAGAATGGTCTTGAATCCAGGCCATAGTTGCAAAGCTGCAATGAAAAATCCCCCCTGATCCCTCCCCCTTTTTCTATGGCAGCTAGCAGCAGACTAGCTGACAGCATATATACTCCAAACCCCCGAGAGTGAACCTAATTCTTTAAAACACTAACATGTTAAAAAAATTCCATTAAAAGGAACAAAATAAAAATATGTCCTCCTTGAAATTATAAACATCTTTAACATCAGGCTTTATTTTCATACAAGACACTAAACCTTAGTGAGGATAACTGGAAGACATGGAAAACAAATGGCTGGGTAACTGTTACGGACAAGAGGTATATTAGAATAGAATTGAATTTTTTATTGGCCAAGTGTGATTGGACGCACAAGGAATGTCTTGGTGCAAATGCTCTCAGTGTACATAATGTCAACTCATAAAACATTCTGTATACATTTTAAAGTTGACAACAGAAAGAGGGGGGAGTTTCAAAGAGCAGGCAACAGTGTGGAATCGAAAGTACATTCCATTCATATTTTCTTCAAAGACTGATTAGATAGCTGAAGCTTCTGCTGTGAAAAATCTAATTGAAGAGCATGATCGATGACTCTTTGCTATGGACGTTTTTCATTGGATGCTACACCCAGAGGGTTGGGGGGGAAAAGCAGGATCAAGGATATCTCAGAGTTGACTACACCCAGGTTAGTGCTGGACATAAAAGTTAACTTCAAATAAATCCTCTTTAGTTTTGGGATCCTCTTTAGTTTTGGCTTGAGGGTCATAATTTAATTGGAGTAACTACCAGAATCCTGACACATAAAAGAAAAGATATATTCAAGAGTCAAGAATCATAAGGTGCAACACTTAATGATAGTCATAGGGTACAAATAATCAATCAAATCATACAGGAAACAGTCAATATAAATCATAAGGATACAAGCAACAAAGTTACCGTCGTACAGTCACATGTGGGAGGAGATGGATGATAAGGAGTGATGAGAAGATTAATAATAATAGTAATGCAGACATTGTAAATAGTGACTACATTATTTTGACTATACACAGCATTTGATGAATAATTATAAAATGGAGAAGATCTTCCCTCATTTCATGATATTTTAGAAATGTTCTAAATATACACAAAAATATAAAAGTGGCCTATTCCTGCATTAGTTAGAAATGTTTGTTTCTTATCATATTTTCCCTACAATTAAGATGGGGCCTCAGTAGGATAATGTAGCATTTGGGGGAAAAGATGCAAGCCAAGAGACCAGCCCCAGAGGTCAAGATGGAGAAAATCTCCACAGCCAACATGGACTTCCCTTTGGTGCTCAGGTAGGTGGGGAGGAAGCTGATCCAAACACTGCAAAAGACCAGCATACTAAAAGTAATGAACTTCGTTAAAGCTGTCGGGCAATTTCCTAGCCAGAAAGGCCACCGTGAAACTGATGAGGGCCAGGAAACCCAGGTTGGCAAGGACAGTGTAAAACATCAAAACTGAGCCTTCATTACATTCCAAGATGGCCTCTCCTACCAAGGAGTGGAAGTCCCAGTTGAGAAATGGGGGTGACTTTGCCAGCCAGGTGGCACAAAGAAGTGCTTGGACCAGAGGACAGGCAAAGACAATGGAGTTGGTCAGTGGCTTTCCCAATAATTTCCTTGTCTTGTTCCCTGGCTTGGTGGCCATGAAGGCCAGAACCACCATGACAGTTTTTGCCAACACAGAGGAAACCGCAAGGGAAAAGAGAATGGCAAAGGCAGATTGTTGGAAGAGACAAGTGATCTTCCCGGGTTGACCAATGAAGAGGAAGGAGCAGAGGAAGCAGAGCAGGAGGGAGACCAGGAGGATGTATGTGAGATCTCGGTTGTTGGCCTTGACAATCGGTGTGTCACGATGTTTAAGGAAAATTGCAAGGATTGCAGAAGTGATCACACAGGGAGAAAGAGCAAGAGACACTAAAGTGTATCCCAGGGTGTCTTGATAGGCAAGGAAGTGGATCTTCTTGGCAATGCAGTGGTCCTTCTCCTTGTTGGGATACATGTCTTCTGGACAGTGGTCACATTGGTCTGCATCTGAAATCAAGAATCTTTGTCTAAGTATTCAGGACTATCTACAGTGAGCATTATCCATCCTGCCCAGAGCCTGAAGCATGGCTCCTTTCTACAGGGGCCAACTCAAAAAGAAAGTGATGGAAGGACCCTGGGAACCTTACATGCACTGAAAAGGGCAAATCGTCCTTGGTTCAAAATGTGTCTGGGTTCAATTGCTTTCTCTCTCTCTCTCTCTCTCTCTCTCTCTCTCTCTCTCTCTCTCTCTCTCTCTCTCTCTCTCTCCCCCCCCTCTCCTTCCCTCCCTCCCCAATCACTTAGCAATTATTTTGCCTTTTTTATTTATTTTGATCTATTTAATGGGTGATCCTGGAAGATCTACATTTGCTCTAGCTGTCTGATTAGAAGTGGTCCCTTCTGGACAAGGGGCACATTGGTAGCAGCAAACCTCCTTGCCTTCTGGAACGCTCTTCCTCTCTCCTGCATGGCACCTCTTCATGGTACACTTGGCATAGGGCACCTTCTAACACAGTAAAGAGAACTGTTTGAGAAGGTCTATTCAATGGTCATGCATGATTTAATTTCCACATTGACATCTCCGTAAGGACCTGCCTCAGTTACCTTCTCAAGAAAGTAAAACTCTTGAAATTGTAAGTATTTCAAAAGGAACTTTTACTGAGAGATAGTGATTGCAGAGAAGTCAGGTGGAGTATGAAATTCACGTATGAAGCATTAAGCTAACCTTCCCCTTCAACCCTCACTCCAATGCTCCATGTCCACTGGTAACCAGTAAAAGGCTGCAAAGATGTTTTGGAAACTCCAAGGTGGGATGGTTAGAAGAGGTTCAAAAGTACTTTTAGTGTCAACTTGTAAAACATTCCATTGCCTGTTTCCAAGTTGCTATGAAAAAGAGTGGGGAAATACCTGAAGGAGGAAATGGCAAATAAAATCAGAAGCACATTCCAACCTTATCTCACAAAGATTGTAACTTAGGCAACCGGGTTTTCTGCCCACGAAAATCCTTTATTGGAGAATGTGATTGATGACAATCCATGAACATGTTTCATTGGAGAAGCTGAGTTATGATACTCACAACGGTGTGGGGGAAGATATAGGTGATTGTAAATTACGAGTCTCAGAGTTGTCTTCATACAGGTCATGCTGGCATGTTGCTCCTAATAAATCTTTTGAAGCTTTTTGAAGCTTGGCTAAAGGCTTATGATTTAATTAGGGTGATCGCTGGATTCCTGACAGCGTTTATTTCATGCTATCTGTTCACAAGAATCTGATTTACTAAAAGTCAAGGCAAATTACCACAGTAAGAGACTATCATGTTTACAGATCAGATCGTGAAAATCGTCGAGGAGGTGGAGTTGCTATATTCTATAAAAAATCCTTACATCTAAAAAATATCCAAGTTACCCAGGAGTTTGCCCTTCCTGAAACCATCATCTGTGAACTATCCTCAAATATCACAATTCGATTCTTACTATGTTACAGAGCACCTGATTATGACATCGAACATGTAAACAAGCTAAATACATTACTAACATGGGCTGCATCCTGCCCATACCCTTTTATCCTTCTTGGTGATTTCAATCTACCTCATATTAACTGGACCCTAAATGATTGTACAACTGAAATCATACACACAACCTTCTACAATGCTATTACAAATCTGGGACTGGAACAACTAGTAACCAACAACACTAGACTAAACAACTGCCTCGATCTCATCTTCTGCAACAGTTTGAACCTAATCTACAGAATACAATCTAAAGAACCCTTTTCCAGTAGTGACCACAATATGATCGACTTTTGTCTCAACATACATCCACACAAAAATCACCACAATGATGTAATCCCCTATTGTAACTTCAAAAAGGCAACTATGATCTTATAGACAACGATCTCTCATCCCTTGATTGGCAATCTCTATTCACTGGATGCAATACTGTTGAAGACCATTATAACATATTTTTACTTGAAGTCAAAAGAGTCATCAAACTATATGTACCAACAACAACTCCCAAAACAAAACAAAAAGCAGATTACCCATATCAATAAGGAAACTTCAATCCAAAAGAGATCACTCTGGCGGAAAAACAAATCTGGTCACGTTGCCAATTTCAAAAACCGATACAAAAATCTATGCCACCAGATAAAGACCGAATGCACCAATTATCACATTAAACAAGAGGAAAACCTTCTAAGCACCAATTCCACCGCGCTTTTTACAATTTTGTAAACAACAAACTAAAAGACTCAAGGTCCATCCCTCCCTTGATAGGACCTGATGGTAAAGACTGCAACGACGACACCATTAAAGCCAACATCTTTAACACATTCTTCGGCTCAGTATTTGTAAACAGCAATGGATCATGCCCAATATTTCCTAGCCGTACCACAGATAACAACAATGATCTAATACATATCGATTTCACAGAAGACAATGTTGAAAAAGCAATACGCAACCTAAAACCATCTCTATCTATTGGACCGGACGGAATATGTGCCTACTTCTTAAGAAAGCTATCCTCTGCCATAGCCAAACCTCTAAGCATAATCTTTGAAAAATCTTTCAGAACCAGCTCCTTGCCTAACCTATGGTCACAAGCCACAGTCATCCCCATCTTAAAAAGGGAGACCCAAGCCTAGTTGAAAACTACAGGCCAATCTCCTTATGCTGCGTCACCTGTAAAGTCATGGAATCAATTATTAACCAATCCATCATCCTTCACTTAGAGACAAATAACCTACTCTCCAATAAACAATTTGGTTTCAGGAAAAAACTATCCTGTAATCTGCAACTCTTACACTGCAAAAACATATGGACGACACAACTCGACCAGGGCAAAACAATAGACGCAATCTACATAGACTTCTGTAAAGCCTTTGATTCAGTGGTACACGACAAACTACTCCTAAAAATAAAATCCTATGGTATCTCTGGACAACTGAATAACTGGATAGAAGCATTCCTGTCAAACAGACAACAAATGGTCAAAATTGGGAGCGTCCTATCAAATCCAGTACCTGTCAATAGTGGTGTTCCCCAAGGCAGTGTTCTAGGACCAACTCTCTTCATACTCTACATAAACGACCTCTGTGATCATATTAAGAGCAATTGCGTTCTCTTCGCTGATGATGTAAAGCTGTTCAATACCACAGACAATACTGCTACCCTTCAAAAGATCTTGACTATGTATCCGAATGGTCAAACAAATGGCAACTTCAAATCTCAACAAATAAATGCTCTGTCTTACATATTGGCAAAAATATCAGAAAATAAAATACAAGCTGAATAGTCAAGATCTTGTTGATGACCCAAGCTCTGTAAAGGACCTTGGAATACTCACCTCTAATGATCTAAGTGCTAGAGCACACTGCAACTACATAGCCAAAAAGGCATTAAGAGTTGTTAACCTAATCCTACGTAGCTTTTTCTCTGGTAATATCACACTACTAACCAGAGCATACAAAACATTTGCTAGACCAATACTCGAATACAGTTCATCAGTCTGGAATCCACACTACGTATCTGATATTAGCACAATTGAGAAAGTCCAGAAATATTTCACAAGAAGAGTTCTCACTCCTCTACTCGCTGTAGAATACCTTATGCCACCAGACTTGAAATTCTAGAACTAGAAAACCTTGAATTACGCCGTCTTCGGTCTGACTTAAGCATGGTATACAAAATCATACATTGCAATGTCCTACCTGTCAATGAATACTTCAGCTTCAACCATAACAACACAAGAGCACACAATAGATACAAACTCAAAGTAAACCGCACCAAACTTGATTGCAGGAAATACGACTTCAGCAATAGAGTGGTCAATGTCTGGAATACTCTACCCGACTCTGTAGTTTCTTCCCCAAACCCCAAAAACTTTAACCTTAGACTGTCTACTATTGACCTCACCCCTTTCCTAAGAGGTCTGTAGGGGCGTGCATAAAGCGCACCAACGTGCCTACCGTCCCTGTCCTATTGTTTCTCCTATTCTTTTATTTTTCTTGTATGTAACCATTTCATGTATTCACAACTATGTATACATTTATACTTATTATCTTGTAAACAATTGGCAAATCAAATAAATAAATAAATAAATAAATAAATAAATAAATAAATTGGTGTCAGATAAGAGTCATCCAAATTCAAGGGGAACTGGACTGAGGTCTCTTACATGGGTGTCGCGACCCCAAACTGATGATTTGTTTGTCTCCACTCTAGGGTTCATCCTGGTCGTCTCCTACCAAAACATATCCAAGAGAGATTGAAAGGAGAAGTTTTGTGACTTCAGAAGTGATGGGTGCTTCATTATTGAAGGTTTTCAAGGGCATTATTGGACAGTTGTTTTTGTGGAAGGATAGTCTCATGCCTGGGGTTGGACTAGAAGACCTGCAAAGTTCCTTCCAACTCTGTTTTTCTAATTGAGACCCTAACCCCTGAAATGCAATATAACAGGAAACCTCAGCTGCCCCAGCACTGCAGCTTGAAACATAGACGCATAGAGCAAAAATCTCCAGTTGCTGAAGCCCATCTGCATGACATAAAGCAGAGACCCAGCTGCAGCCATCTTCATTACCTTGCACTCTAAGTCCCATGTTCCACCACCCCAGCTGACTTTCACCATCATTTTGCTCCTGATGAGCCATGTCCAGCCAGGCCCTTTGGAGAAATGGCTGTCTACATGAAGTGATTTTCCAAGGTCTTGTGAGTAAGCCACTGTGTGCGATCTCACTGAGAAGCCTTTTGTGTGGCCAGAAGCTGCCTCTGAAGGGTCAGTCCAGACATGCATCATCACCAACACGAGCAAGAAGATATGGACAGCTGGTATAGCAGGAGATAGCCAGGGCCACATAGCACAGGAGGCCAAAAGAGAGAGATGGTAGAGGTAGTGACTTTGATAATGTAAGCACAGGCAGGGACACCAATAGCGATAACTTTGAGCACTGGGGGTAAGCATTGTATAACAGAGAGTGCCATCTGCTGGACAAAAATGGAAAGTTCCTATTTCTCTATGAATTGGATTTGATACAATGAAAAGGAAATATTGAAACAATATAACAAGTACCCTAAAAGTGAAAATTGAATTAGAATAAAAAGAAAAAAATATGGATTGTTGGACTGATTGGTGATTTTGCTATAAACCCAGTTCTGGAATAGTTGTTAATCCAGAAAGTTTGAAAGAAAAAGAGAAGCTGATTGGTGGATTTTAATGACTATAAGATATAAGAGTGTGTAACAATGATACCTCCATGGGATTTAAAAATAGAACTTAAATATTTGAAAGAAATACTACATGCAAGAGGTGAATCACTTGCCTCTGAGTTAAAAGCTATGGAAATGGCGATTGAAAAATATGAAGAAGAAACCTCAGAGAAGGAGGAGTTAGTTCAAGAAAAAGCCATCTTAAATAGACAATCAACACAAAGAACACCACAAAGAAGAGGAAAAAGAAGGGGATTGAAAATGGGAGATTCAAAAAAGTAACTAAAATGGGGAATACTTATAAAAATCGGAAAGACAGAAAGAAACCGCAGAAAAGTAAAAGGGGGAAGAAAATATATAGAGAGAGGGATATAAATCAGAGGGAGAAAAGATTTGGAAAAACAAAAGGGAAGAGAGGTAATGAGGAACAGGAACAGGAAAGAAAGAAATATGGGAATTGTAAAATAAAGGAAAATTTTCTTTACCTAGAATACATTGGGACAATGGTTAATAAATAAATTGGTGTCAGATAAGAGTCATCCAAATTCAAGGGGAACTGGACTGAGGTCTCTTACATGGGTGTCGCGACCCCAAACTGATGATTTGTTTGTCTCCACTCTAGGGTTCATCCTGGTCGTCTCCTACCAAAACATATCCAAGAGAGATTGAAAGGAGAAGTTTTGTGACTTCAGAAGTGATGGGTGCTTCATTATTGAAGGTTTTCAAGGGCATTATTGGACAGTTGTTTTTGTGGAAGGATAGTCTCATGCCTGGGGTTGGACTAGAAGACCTGCAAAGTTCCTTCCAACTCTGTTTTTCTAATTGAGACCCTAACCCCTGAAATGCAATATAACAGGAAACCTCAGCTGCCCCAGCACTGCAGCTTGAAACATAGACGCATAGAGCAAAAATCTCCAGTTGCTGAAGCCCATCTGCATGACATAAAGCAGAGACCCAGCTGCAGCCATCTTCATTACCTTGCACTCTAAGTCCCATGTTCCACCACCCCAGCTGACTTTCACCATCATTTTGCTCCTGATGAGCCATGTCCAGCCAGGCCCTTTGGAGAAATGGCTGTCTACATGAAGTGATTTTCCAAGGTCTTGTGAGTAAGCCACTGTGTGCGATCTCACTGAGAAGCCTTTTGTGTGGCCAGAAGCTGCCTCTGAAGGGTCAGTCCAGACATGCATCATCACCAACACGAGCAAGAAGATATGGACAGCTGGTATAGCAGGAGATAGCCAGGGCCACATAGCACAGGAGGCCAAAAGAGAGAGATGGTAGAGGTAGTGACTTTGATAATGTAAGCACAGGCAGGGACACCAATAGCGATAACTTTGAGCACTGGGGGTAAGCATTGTATAACAGAGAGTGCCATCTGCTGGACAAAAATGGAAAGTTCCTATTTCTCTATGAATTGGATTTGATACAATGAAAAGGAAATATTGAAACAATATAACAAGTACCCTAAAAAGTGAAAATTGAATTAGAATAAAAAGAAAAAAATATGGATTGTTGGACTGATTGGTGATTTTGCTATAAACCCAGTTCTGGAATAGTTGTTAATCCAGAAAGTTTGAAAGAAAAAGAGAAGCTGATTGGTGGATTTTAATGACTATAAGATATAAGAGTGTGTAACAATGATACCTCCATGGGATTTAAAAATAGAACTTAAATATTTGAAAGAAATACTACATGCAAGAGGTGAATCACTTGCCTCTGAGTTAAAAGCTATGGAAATGGCGATTGAAAAATATGAAGAAGAAACCTCAGAGAAGGAGGAGTTAGTTCAAGAAAAAGCCATCTTAAATAGACAATCAACACAAAGAACACCACAAAGAAGAGGAAAAAGAAGGGGGATTGAAAATGGGAGATTCAAAAAAGTAACTAAAATGGGGAATACTTATAAAAATCGGAAAGACAGAAAGAAACCGCAGAAAAGTAAAAGGGGGGAAGAAAATATATATAGAGAGAGGGATATAAATCAGAGGGAGAAAAGATTTGGAAAAACAAAAGGGAAGAGAGGTAATGAGGAACAGGAACAGGAAAGAAAGAAATATGGGAATTGTAAAATAAAGGAAAATTTTTCTTTACCTAGAATACATTGGGACAATGGTTAATGAATTAAGAAAGGGGATTCCAAATTGATATAAGGGGTAATAATAATGTACTTTGCAATTACAAATTATAGAATATAGTCTATTGAGAGGAGGGAGGGGCACTGATATCTTTTTAGAAGATGAATACATGTTCTTTTTTTTTATTGTTACAAGAAAGGTTAATGTTTATTATATATATTGAAATGATTTAAATGAATTGTGAGGATGGTTTAAAAATGAGATTAATATCAGTGACCAAGCAAAATGGATTAATTGTTTCTTTCTCTTTTATTTTATTTTTTTTAAAAATTTGATGTTATAAATAAAATGTTATGGAAGTTAAGGGAGAAAATACATTGTGGAATCTGACTGAAAAGTACAATGTAAAGTAGTTTATTTTTCTAGGGATTGACTATTACTATAACTAAGTAAAATAGATGTTTAATTGGGAATTACAGATGCGGGAATTAAGACATACTTAAACCACTGAGGTGACAACCCCAAACTAGTAAAAGGGGAGGGGAAATTTATGTTTTGTTTTATGTGAAAAACTTGTATTAATTTAGTGCCGGAATTCTGGAAAATCATGGCTATGATCCATGAAATGCAAAGCACCATGGAAGGGCTTTTTAAGTTCTAAAGTCTGGTGAAATAAACTAATATCCCAATGGGAAGTCAGGATCCAAACATTTCGAAATGCAATCTTCGACCATTTTTCAAATAAATGCAGAGAAAAGTATATAGTCGAAATACACTTGTATTCTCTAAACAAAACGTTCACTTCAGCTTTAAACCAACTTTTGATTAAAGGAATATATTTTGACAGTGTAAAGTAATAAGTTTCATCTTTCACCATTTTAGTGAAGGTCAGGCAGATCTCCTTCTCCTCCAGCATTGGCCTCAGAGACGAGATAAAATGTTCTCCTCTGTCATCTTCAGGGGCCAGAAGCCCAACCCAGTTCCACTGGAAATGCAGGAGCAGCTGGACTAAACCACGATATTGAGGAAATTCATTGGGACTGATCCGGGAAAAAGGAAGGAAAAACAATTCCGTCTCCCTGAGTGAACTTGAGGAAGTGAAAACTGAGCTGCGGAAAAAGAGAGTCTGGTTTTACAAATGAATTTTTCCTCACAAGGTCTTTTATGGTGAGGTTAAGGGTCTCCATCTGTCAACTATGGAATCATTATTCATCGCTGCCACATAGCTTAGGAAAATGGGAGGGGGTGATATAAATTGAGTATCTCTCAATAGACAAAATGAATTCTTTTGTTAGTTCAAGGTCATTGTGTGTGGTGTAGAAAGAAATGGAACTGAAATTGGGATTGGTTCATGTGATGTGATGATGAGACAAAGGGGATGGTTTGTAGTTTGGGACCTTGTGGGATGTCTGTTAGGGATATACACCCTAGCAGAATGTGCAACGGCAGTCTAGCAGGCAGGCAGATATGTGAGACAAAACGTTGTAGTAGCTTACACTCAGTAAGACAGATACACTGTGCAAGTTAAATAGTTTTTATTCCAGCAAGAGTTATAGCATAGTCAAACGGTCCATATGTCATACACTAAGTTCAGTCAGTCCAGGGTTATTCAGTTTGCAAAGTCCAGTGTCGAAAAAGAGTTCATTAAACTTACAATCAATCAGTCCAGTGATATATCTCTTTTGCGGTCAGAGATATGAAGAAATAATCAAACCCCTTTTCTTCTCTCAGCAAACACGCAGTTATCACCATCAATCTATCATTGTCAGCATTGCAGTAAAAGCCAGGGCAAACAGTGAGCTCTCTTGCTCCCTCTTATGGTGATTTTACAACCGCACCCAAAAACTTGGTTTGCAGTTTAAAGTGATACATACACTTAAACTCACTAACATAGTTTATATATATTATTTTTATCCAACCTAAGTTAGGTAACCAATGTTATCCCTAACATTCTCCCCTTTTGGGTAATACAATAATATATATATATCTATTTACAATTTCAACCCATAGTTTTCACAATTTTTCTTGTGCTTTACTGCACCTTGGGCTTTTGTAAATCCATCTGCAAAATTTTCTTCAGTTTTGCAATAGACCAATCTTATCAGACCATTTTTCACAGATTGTCTAACATTCAAATATCTAAGGTCAGTGTACTTACAGCACTATTTGTAGCCAACCTTATGGCTGCTTGATTTTCCTCATAAACTACAATGGCATCTTTAACAGTTACTCCCATATCTAACAACAACTGTTTATACAGAATTAAATCAGTACATAATAAAGATAAACATGAAAATTCTGCTTCCATTGTGGACATACTTATATGTTGCTGTCTAATTGACCTCCAACCAATCAGTGTTTTACCTAATAGTATAGCCATGCCTGAAGTTGATTTCCTAGTTTTTATATCTGTTGCAAAACTTGCATCAGCATATGCACTTAAAATCAAATCATCTTTTGGCTCTAAATACAATGCATAGTGCATTGTCTTTTTAAGATACCTTAATATACGCTTTAGCGCTTGCCAGTGACGTTCATTTGGTTCAGCATTAAATCTCACCAATTGATTAATGCCATAAGCAATATCTGGCCTTGACCAATTACTTATATATGATAAACTACCTATTAATGACTGATAAATAGTCTTATCAAATTTTGAACTTTGAGCATCAGTACGACAAAATTCCTGACTCATTGGAGTTTTTGCCGTTTTACAAAGTTCCATTTTATACATTTTTAGCAATTGGTATATTTTATCTTCTTGTGATATCTTAAAGCCACTATTGGTTTTCTTTATTGTCAATCCTAAATACTGTCTTATTTCTCCTAAATGCTTTAATTTTATCCTCTTACTTAATAATGATATTATCTCAGTAGCTTCATTATTAGTCTTCGTTATTAAAGCAATATCATCTGTAAACAACAATAATAATGTTACTATGCCATTTGTCTCTTTTTTGAATAAACATGGATCAGCTAAACCTGCTTTAAATCCTATATTGTTTAACTCTTTTACAATATATTGGTTCCATTCATAACCAGATTGTTTCAATCCATAGAGACTCTTTTTCAGTTTCCAACATTCATTATTATTTTTATCATCCTTAATACCTACTGGTTTTCTTAAATATATAGTGTGCTGCAATGGTGCATGCAGATAGGCAGTTTCTACATCTAAATGATTTATAATATAATTTTTCTTAGCTGCCCACACTAAAGCTGCTCTCAAGGTTGTTGCCTTTAAATTTGGTGCAAATACCTCATCATAATCATATGCAGTTTGATTAAATCCTTGAGCTACCAACCTAGCCTTATGGGTAACAGTCCCATTTTTACCAGTTTTTAACTTAAATACCCATTTGCAACCAATGGACTTTTCACCTGGAGGTAATTTGGCATTTTCATAAACTTTCATTTCCTTTAATGAATTTAATTCCTTTTCCATTGCCTTTTTCCAATTCTCCTGATCCTTTGCAGGATACATCCTAAGTTCTTCAACACTAGTTGGAACTTTACTAACTTGGCAAACTACACTTGCTTGATACCTATCAGGTGGTCTGGTTACACGTGTAGAACGTCTAGGTATTACAGGGCTTACAGGTGGACTTTCATGTTCTACCTGTTCCTGATTATCTATTTCTTCGTGTTCTGGTATTTCTTCCTGTTCTGGTCCTATATGCTCTTCATGTACTTCCTCTTTAATTGTACTCTTCTTATTACTGATTTTTTCTGGTCTTTTGTAGGGTTCTATAATTACTTCCTTACTTGAATCTTGCTCCAGTTTTTCCCATCCTACATGTTCTAGGAACTGTGCACTAGCGCTACAGTAAACTTTAGATGTACCTTTTTCCCAGAATCTGTATGATTTGTGATTAGATTCATAACCTACAAAGAATAACCTTTTAGCCCTATGTTGCCCTTTCTTTCTCAGTTGTGTAGGGATATGCACCCATGCTGGTGCTCCAAATGTGTGCATGTAGCTTAGGTCAGGTTTTCTGCCATGCCACCGTGTGAATGGTAATTCACCAGTTGTTGAGTTAACAACATTATTCAATATATGATTACCACACATTATTGCTTCTCCCCACAAAGTTTCAGGCAATCCTGAATCTGACAACATAGTTTGAGCCATTGCTTGTAATGTTTGGCCTCGTCTCTCTATAAAGGCATTATGTTGTGGCCTATATGGTGCAGACTTTTTATGTTCAACACCTGCCATCTTCAGTTTATTTTGGAATTTATTGTTTATAAATTCCGTACTATTATCAGTGATAAGAGTTACTAATTTCCTTTTAGTTTTTCTTTCAGCGAATTTAAGCCAATTAAAGAAATTTTGATATGTTTCCGTTTTGCTTTTCATTAGATAACAGAAACCATATCTGGAATAATGGTCCATTATACTTAGTATATAACGAGCACCTCCCACACTTGGTTTTTGAGGACCTATAATATCAGCAAATACCACCTCTAGAGGCTCCTTTGTTTTAAATCCATTAACTCTATTTGCTGGTATCACCTTGCTTTTCTCTTGACTACAAGAATTGCAGTGCAAATACTTACTGCAAGGTTTCAGTTTTATACCCTTAGATAGTTGTACCGTTTGTTTAAGCATTTTAAAATTTATATGCCCTAAACGTCTGTGTAACAAATGTATGCACTCATTATGAGGTTTAACATTATTATAAACTGTGTTAGCTACCTCTAATGAATTATCATTTAACACATACAATTCACCTCTTAAAGTTGCAGTTACTCTTTTACCTTCTTTTTCAATTATGCAATTGTCTCCCCTAAAGGTAATTACATAACCTAGTTTAATCAAAACTCTATCCGAAAGCAAATTAAACTTAAGCTGTAGTACATATAACATTTTTACATTTTCTTTTATGCAAGAACAATATGCTATACCTTCACCTTAAGCCTTAAGTTTCCATCCATTAGCTAACGATATCTGCTGTGAACTCGTGGACATCTTAACAAATCTTTTCTTATCTTTCGTTATGCAGTGTGATGCTCCACTATCTACCACCCATAAATTACTATTCACAGTTTCGTTGCTATACATGGCTAACTCTATGCATTTCTTATCCCTTTGATGCATTTTAGCATTCTGGCTGGCTTTTTGGCTTTTTCCTTTCTTGCAGAATCTAGCCAAATGTCCTTTTCCTCCACAATTAAAACATTTTCTAATTGTATACGCTGACGAAGATATTTTCTCTTCTTCACATTGTGGTTGTTCCCTTCTGAGTTGATCCCTTTCAAGCCTTCTCCTGGCTTCTTCAATTAATCTGCCAGTAATGTCAGTTAATGTAAGATTATCTTTTGGCAGAACTTCAAGTGAAGTTACGTAGTCATCGTAGCTTTCATCTAACAAAGACAAAATTATATAAACTTGGTGTAGTTCAGTGAAGATAAGTTCTTTTTCATGCAGTTCCTGAAAAATTCTCTTCATTGAGTTTATATGACTCAGCATCTCTCCATTCTTTTGAAGATGTGTTCTGAACAGTTTCCGTGTAAGATTTATATGTGCTCCTACACTGTCTCGAACATAAATCTTCTTTAAATTCTCCCAACATTTCGCAGCTGTTTCTTCTCCATGAATATGTACAAGCTGTTGGTCAGAGAGAGTCAGTCCTATTATACAGAGAGCTTGCTCATTCTTCACTTTATATTCTTGTATTTTCTGGGCATCATTCTCATCCTCCGGATCCCATGCATCTACTTCTGGTGGGTTTTGTATTATACTCCACAAACCTTCTCTTCGTAGAAGTAGGCTGCATTTCATAGACTATGAAACATAGTTTGTTCCATCTAGTTTGGATATTAGAGACAAACTTGGTAAATCGACTTGTGCCATCTTTTTCTGGATATTAAACTATAATTAATAAAACACAGCTGTCTGTTTACAGTATTGTGTAACTACACAAACTCTCACTTTAAATAAGCCTGTTATATCCTGGTTAGTCTGACTGTGCACCTGGGCCCATAACCAGTGTTAGGGATATACACCCTAGCAGAATGTGCAACGGCAGTCTAGCAGGCAGGCAGATATGTGAGACAAAACACTCAGTAAGACAGATACACTGTGCAAGTTAAATAGTTTTTATTCCAGCAAGAGTTATAGCATAGTCAAACGGTCCATATGTCATACACTAAGTTCAGTCAGTCCGGGGTTATTCAGTTTGCAAAGTCCAGTGTCGAAAAAGAGTTCATTAAACTTACAATCAATCAGTCCAGTGATATATCTCTTTTGCGGTCAGAGATATGAAGAAATAATCAAACCCCTTTTCTTCTCTCAGCAAACACGCAGTTATCACCATCAATCTATCATTGTCAGCATTCCAGTAAAAGCCAGGGCAAACAGTGAGCTCTCTTGCTCCCTCTTATGGTGATTTTACAACCGCACCCAAAAACTTGGTTTACAGTTTAAAGTGATACATACACTTAAACTCACTAACATAGTTTATATATATTATTTTTATCCAACCTAAGTTAGGTAACCAATGTTATCCCTAACAATGTCCGGGAAAACTTTTAGTTTCGGAACTCTACAGAATGTACCAGGTTCTATTCTAATAAAAGTACTTTGAGATTATGCTCATCTTGGAGTTACTGACAGGAATGGATGTTCCCTGGAACGCTGATACCATCCTTATTAAAAATGTACTATCATATTGATATCAATTATATAACCATCAAAATATTTACTAATCAGTTTTTCTCTCTCATGTGGTCCATATTTTACATAAATCCACTCATCTAACCTCTGTATCTATCAACTAGCCATTTGTAGAAAAGTTCCCATGTTATAAAATATTCCGAATCTTCTTTTTCTTTCATTTTTAGAGTTTACTTTCTAATAACGATTGATATGATCTTATATATGTTTATATGTGCATGATTATAATGATGTTTATATTTTAACACTTGGGACACCTAGAAAACACCCTGTTCAATATAGAAATGGAATTTGTGATACAAAACAATAAATATATTTATAAACAAGGGTCTCCATCCTGTAGCTTTTTTGCCCCCAAAATCGGGTCAATTCACTCTGAGCAGAGTGTCTTCCAGTTACAGGGAAATACAAACTAAAGACCAGGCTTCTGAATGCTTTTCTTTGCTATGTATAAGCAAGATGGGTTTGTTTGATAAAGTATACTCTGTTAATGGGCTTACATTCACAATTTTTCTGTTTATCTTTGACTAATGTACCACTTTATAAAACCCTAGCAAGACCACACCTGGAATACTGAAACCAGTTTCGGTCACCGTACTACAAAAAAGATGTTGAGACTTTGGAAAAAGTTCAGAGAAGAGCAACTAAGATAATGAAAGACCTGGAGACCAAAATATATGAAGAAGATACAAGTAACTATATATTGTCCTCTAAATTCCAGTCCGGGTACTTCAATAGATCCTACTCAAATTTGAATCAAGAGTGAAATATTGGCAGCTACATGCCTCATTCATTTCAACTTGTCATTATAAAAGGGGGGGGATGTTCATTACAAATGGGTTAGTTGGAGAAACGAAACTCCTGCAGTCCCAGAGAAGTTTGTGAAAATGTGGAAATTTTTCAAGGACATATTAACAAGCGTGAAGAGAAAGGCAGATGGTTCCCATAACAGGGTAACTTGTTTACATACTCTACATAGGATTCTGGAGGTTGTGCTGGGAAATTCATTTTTTAATATTGTGAACTGAAGCTAGAGAAATTCAGAGTTAGTTTAAATTCATTCCTTAAAAATCTCAGCAATACCATGTTATGTTTTCAATCAATCAGTAAGTTTTTCTTAAATGAAAATGAGCCTGGACTTTTATTGGAATACTCAAACTGGATCTTGACATTCAGCCTGGCAATTTTCACCTGAGCTGCTTCTGCACTCCTCCATTTCTTGTGATCAGACGGCTGTAGCTCTACATCTTTGGAAGACTTGTGAGGTTATAAGGCTCTGCTATATATTACTCAGCTCTGATAGCCCCCTTTTTCTCTCTGCCTAACTGTGTTAGGTTCCACTCCCACTTCCTTAGTTTTCCACTTCAATGTCCTTTCTGACTTCCACCAATTCCTGTGCCTTCAAGATTTCTCTTTATCTCCCTGCATTACAGGTGTGATCCTTTGCTCCCGTAAAGACCCAAGGAACACAATCCACAATCAAGGAAAACTCACATCAGCAGCCTTGAATCTTTCCTTCCAGGTGTGGCAAAATAATCTTCCTTTCTCCTTATGACATTGGCACTGGCATGTAACAAGCCATCACCCTGATTCACACAATAAACCACATTGAAGCAAGGTTATGTTTACAAAGAATCAGTTAGAAAGGAATTCATCCAGGAAAGCATTTCATAAATTCCTTATTGTTTATATCTTTGCAATGTGGATATAAAGAAACAGATCCCAGCACACAAAATATAAATTCAAATGTTGAATGAATTCTCCAAATCATGTATTCCTGATTTTCCCCCAGAAACCTTTAGCATCCTCGCTGGCTTCTGTGGTGTGTTTATGTTTTGTGTTTGCTCCATACTGGTATCCTATGGAACCCCCTTACCTGTGGAACCTTGAAGATACTGAAGATGAAGGTCATCTGCCTTGAGTGTTGGGAGTTGAGACCTCCAATGACAGAGAGTAGAGTGTCCTGCTTGTCACATTTGTAGTCTGGAACCATTGGGCCTCGTGTAGACAGAAGAGAGAGGCTGTTCCAGGAAATCCTCCTAACAGTGTCTTTATTGTCATAAATATGGAAGCCGAGTGTGATGTTGGGAAAGAGAACCAAATCCTTATTGATTTTTGTTACTGCAAGAATCAAGGCCAGAAAGAGCTGGTAATTCTTGAATGTAGTGCTGTAATGAGAAAACGTTTGGGAATATTATAGGGAAAGTTTTTAAGCCAAAAGAGCTAATACAATCCTGGGGTGTATAAACAGAGGCATAGAATCCAAATCACGTGAAGTATTAGTACTGCTTTATAAACCCTTAGTAAGACTATACGGCAACCAATTTTGGTCACCACACTACAAAAAAAGATGTTGAGACTTTGGAAAAGGTTCAGAGAACAGCAACTAAGAGCATTAAAGGCCTGGAGACAAAAAACATATGAAGAACAGTTGCAGGAATTGGGTATGTCCAGACTGGAGAAAAGAAGGACTAGAGGTGACATGAAAGCAATATTCCAGTATTTGAGGGGCTGCTACAAAGAAGAAGAGGGTTAACATTTTCCAAAGCACCAGAAAGCAGTACATGAAACAATAGATTAAACTAATCAAGGAGAAAAGCAACCTGGAATTAAGGAGAAACTTCCTAGCAGTGTGCACAGTTAATCAGTGGAACTGTTTGCCACCAGAAGTTGTGGGTGCTTCATCACTGGAAGTGTTTAAGAAGAGACTGGACAGCCACTTCTCTGAAATGGTATAAGGTCTACTGATTGAGCTGGAGGCTGGACTAGAAGACCTCCAGGGTCCCTTTCAGTTGTATTCTATTCTTATGTGTTGCTGGAGGTTGCCTGTCCTTGAGTGTGTGTGTGTGTGTGTGTGTGTTCTCCTGGACATTGAGGAGTTGAATCCATTTGCTGTGAGCCTTTGGAGAAGAAAAAGTGAAGAAGAAAATTATATTGATGGTACTGCCCTGAAACTAGGGCCAATGTAGAGAAGGGTCGAGAAATACCACATATCTAAGGAAATACCACGTTTCCTTAGATATTTCTCCCATGGATGAACCAACAGCCATGGTTCATCCATGGGAGAAATATCTAAGGAAGTTTTAGCAGTTTGATTGTCCGTTTGAAAAACTCTCTCAGCTTTAGGAACCAAAATACTCCACAAGACAGATTTGCTAAAGGCAAAAGAACACTAAGGATTCCAAAATTGGATTTGCTGTTTTTTTACAATTCACACCTTGTAAATAGATTGACTTTCTCATGATTTCTCTCCAAATTAATATGTCAACTTCTTCCCTTAGTCAGAACAGTTCCTAACATGTACCCTCTTCTTCACTTTTTAAGCTGTTTATCATCCTCCTGATGAAACTGGGAGATTCCATCTCATTTTATGAGGATGGCTCTTTATCTAGAAAAGCATCAAGGCTTCTGAACCAAATGAGATTTTGGAAGCATCACTAGAACAAGAATTTCTGAATGGAGCCTCTGAATCCCAGACAAGATATAGACAACTCTCTAGTCAATTCCCTTCCATGTGAAACATACCTTCTTGTAATTAGAGTCTTTGGTGGCTGATGGTTAAATTCCAATGCTTGAAAAAGAGCAAACTTTTCTAGGAGCAAATCCCCCCAATAATGAGATTGCCAGATCTGTAGTAGTCCTTCACAGTTCTCAAAGGGTTCTTCGGTGTACAAACGGTTTGCAATATCTTGTGAGTTGTTGAAGGCAGGAGCCGGAAGAGAAGCAGAAGGAGAAACAGCCCATTCATTATTCTCACCTTCCTTCCTAGACGAAAAATCAATGTTTATTGAGAACTTGAACTGCTGGTAGCTTCCAAACAAAAATAATAATATCACCAAGTCTTTAGGAGTAAATCAGCAAGCTGTACCATTTTGGTACACCTTGGGGCAATTTAATATCAAGCATGTTTTTGCTAACCTGATTTGAATTGCCTCAAAAGAGAAACTTGAGGCCAGTTAAGCTTCATTGGTCCCTTGAAATTGCCTCATTTTATGAGCAGCTAAGGTGGTACTTCCAGCCTCCCTTGGGAATGCTCAAATTGTCAGCCCTGGAGCCATTTTTCTCCTGGCATCTTCAGGGCTGCCACAGTAGAGGCAGGGCGAGCTGTGGGAGTGAAAGGGGGGAGGTAGAGATAGCAAAGGGATTGTAACCTAAATAAAATTCTTTCCTCTGAGATCTAAGGATGTTCCCACCAGTTGCAAGAGGTGTGAGGCCTGATTAATGTTGAACTGTGACCTGATTGGGCCATGTGATGGACTGCAGGGGCAGGTGGAGGAAAATTGCAATTTTAACTATGGGGGGAACCCGAGGAGTTTTTAGAGTGGGTTTCCCAAATGTGTCAATATGACCGACCTAATAAATCTGTACTTTGAGGACTATGCCAGCCTTGGAGTTCTGTTGGGAGGGTTACTTGGAACTATGATATAAATCAGTGGTTCCCAAAGTGGGCGGTACTGCCCCCTGGGGGGCAGTGGGATGCCTTAGGGGGGGGCACTGAGAGGCGGCAGGGGGGCGCTGCAGGTGAGTGGCAGGGCATAATTCAGGGGTGAGAAGAAATCCCGCTGTCGCATTGGAGGAAAGGCCCTGCAGGATCATCCCATTGACTTGCATGCTCTGGTGCAAGGAGCTCCGCCCCCGAACGCAGCATTAGGAAAGGAGAGCAAAGCCACAGTGGCTTTGCTCTCCTTTTCAAACATCCCACCGCTGCCGTGTTCCACCCCATTGAGCCCCTTGCACCGGAGGCACCTGCCCAAGCACATCCGAATGGAGCGGTGCATGAAGTCAATGGGGTGAGCCTGAGAGAGGGAAAGAGAGGAAAGAGAGAGAGAGAGAAAGAGAGAAGGAAGAAGAGAAAGAGAAAAGGGAAGAAGACAAAGAAAGAAGGGGGGTGGAAGAAAGGGACAGAAAGAAAAAGAAATAAAGAAAAAGGGACAAAGAAAGGGGGATGGAAGGAAGGGACAGAAAGAAAAAGAAATAAAGAAGGAGGGAGGGAGGGAGGAGAAAGATAATGAGATATCTATTCTAGTCCAATCAACTGCTCCAGCAGGGTTAGAAGGGTGTGTGTGTGTGTGTGTGTGTGTGTGTGTGTGTGTGTGTGTTCTCCTTGTAATTTACCACTACATTTTGGTTTTGCCTTCTTCAGAATTGGCACTGTAATACATTGGGGAAAAGTAATTGTTTAGGGTGGAGATCTGGTCCAATGGATCCTGTTTAAAGCCTCAACAAAATGTGAGAGCTTTCTGATAGGCTTGACCATGTTTCATCCACAAAACCTTTAATTAATAGAAGCCAAAGATGTTTCAATGAGCTGGCAAAGATGCTGGCAAAGATGTTTCAATGTGGAAAATGGCCTCTAAACTAGGCCTCATTTCAATCTGATACATCAGGTCTCTCTCTCTCCCTCTCTCCCGCTCCCACTCCATCCCTCTATTCCCACCCTTTCTTTTTCTCTTTTTCTTTCTTTCCCTTTTCTCTTTCTTCTCTTCCTTCTCTCTTTCTCTCTTTCTTCTCTCTCTTTCTCTCTTTCCCTCTCCCAGGCTCACCTCATTGATTTGGTGCACCGCTCTGCTGGACTTGCTTGGGCAGGTCCCTCCAGTGCAGTGGGCTCAATGAGGTGGACCTGCGGGGCTGGCAAATAGAACGCGGCAGTGCCGGCATGTTTGAAAAGTAGAGCAAAGCCAGAGGTCGGTAGTTTTTGCTGCAAAGAATCAAAACAGCTTCTGGGCTGTGCACAAGAAGGGACACACATGTCAATGCAATTCAGCAACATAAAATAACGAAATACAAATAAAACAAATCAACAAGAATCGGCAAAGCATCTCTGATTAGATTTTATTCACTACTAGAATCTAAACAGAGTTGCTTTGCCAATTCTAGTCCAATGACCTGCTCCAACAGGGTTAGAACAGAATGTGTTTGTATGTGTGTGCATGGCTGTCAAAACTTCAAAAACAGGTCAAGTAGCTCTGGGGAGGCCAGTCTTAAATTAGAACACTTGCTAAACAACCGGCCATTAAGTGATGACCACTTGTATTTGGTTTGCCAGTCACCTGGCCACACCCACCCAGTCACATAACCACCAAACCACACCTACCCAGTCATATGACTAGCAAGCCACACCCAGCCAGCAAGCCATGCCAGCCAGTCACATGACCAGCAAGCCATGCCTGCCAGTCACGTGGCCAGCAAGCCACACCACCAGTCACGTGACCAGCAAACCATGCCCACCCAGTCGTGTGACCAGCAAGCCACACCCACTCAATCATGTGACCAGCAAACCACACCCTCAAATTAGGCCATGCTCACAGAAATTTGAATCCCGCCCCTGGGTGGGGGGCATTGAGGATGAGTTTGTAGCACCAAGGGGATGATGGAGTGAAAAAGTTTGGGAACCACTGATATAAATCCTATTTTATTTAAGCAGGTTTTATCTTAAAAGAGTTTTGTGGGTAGAAATCTATGGGGGGGTGTATATTAAGAATTACTGTTCTTCCAATAATTGCAAAGAAGAATAACATCCTACTCATTTAGCAATAGCTTATCTTCATACAACCAGAAGGAGAAAAACACATTTGTTTCCTTTGTTGTTCACCAAAGCAGAAGTAGGAATTGAGGGTCATGGTGTAATTGGTATTCAGCCTACCTGAAAGTGAGTACCTGCACCCAAGATCGAATCTGTAGAATGGAATGGAATGGAATGGAATGGAATGGAATGGAATAGAATAGAATAGAATAGAATAGAATAGAATAGAATAGAATAGAATAGAATAGAATAGAATAGAATAGAATAGAATAGAACGCAGAACAGGACAGAACTGAACTGAACAGAATAAAATAGAACAAAGTTGGAAGGGTCCTTGGAGGTCTTCTAGTCAACCCCCTGGCTAGGCAGAAAACCCTACACCACTTCAGACAAATGGTTGTCCAACATCATTTTCAAAACTTCCAGTTTTGGAGCATTCACAACTTCTGGAGGCACGTTTTTCCACTGATTAGTTGTTTAGATGGAGGGGAGGATAAGGAGCAAGGTTCTAGTGTGGTGATCAGTTGTAACCATTTAAAAGTAAACAATAATATAGGTGTTTGTGTGGAACAAGCAAAGAACTTGTATGGTAGGGGTGAAATTAGTTGCCCATTTCTCCGTGAGATGAGGTACTTGAGATGTATGGCTAATTTAAACTCTGCTGGAGTGTTGCCTAGCAACTGGTTAAAGGCTGGGAAATTTGTCTGCTGTCAGCTGGTGGGGGAAGAATACCACCAACCATGATAGAGTTGTTCAGTGGTTTTCCAGTGTGGTCCCAGAAAGCTGATTCTGTCTAGTGTGTGATGCCCAGTGAAACACACACTGAGATGGAGATTTTAAAAAGCTTTATTCTTCACAAAGGAAAAGACACAGGTGGATCATTCCCATTGGGCCTGTGCAAAGGCCACTCCTTCAACAGTACAGTTTTTATACTTAAGCCCACCTTAACCCAACCTTTTTGAGACCAACCTATGACTTTATCATTGTTTATTAATAATGCTTAGCTTGCATCTGTATTGTCTAGCAGCAATCAGCACATTTGCCTCTAATTTCTAAGAACAATTTAGTATACCATGCCATAATTACCACAGTTCTCCAAAAATAAGATTGGGTCTGTTAAGCCTGGATTCCCCAACGAGTGTTAAGGAAAACAAACTAAACAGAACGTGCAGCTAAGTCAGATAGGTAGACAGGTAAATGTGTGAGATAAGTTTTCTAGTTAACACGCAGTAAAAATACAGATACGCTTGTGCTATCAAAAATATTGTTTATTCCATTTAAGAATTATAGCATAGTCAAACAAATGGTCCATTAGTCATATATCAATTCAGTCAAGTCTTGTCAGGGATACTCTATTTGCAAAAGTCCGTGTTGAATAGCCAATGTCAGTACACTTACAATAAATCAGTCCAATCTTATCTTCTCTCCGTTGAGAAAAATATCAACACTCCTACAAGAACGCAGTCCATCCAGTAATTAGGGATCAGTAAGTCAGAGAGAGAGAGCTGAAATGGCCTCGCTTCTTATATAGTGCTTTTACAACCACACCCTTAATTACGTTCTTGCAGTTAAAGTTACACACACTTTAACTAACAAACCATGATATCATATTTATTATTTTTACCCAAAACAGTTAGGGTAAACAATGTTATCCCTAACATTCTCCCATTTTGGGTAATAATAATAATATTATAATAATATAACCATTTACACCTTTAAATCATAATTGTTACAACTCTCTTTAAATTTTACAACACCTTGTGCTTTTGTAAACTGGTCTGCAATATTTTCTTCCGTCATGCAGTACTCAAGTTTAATTAGACCATTTTTAACAGATTCTCTAACATTTAAGTATCTTAAATCAGTATGCTTTGATCTAGTCTTTAAAGCAATATTAGTAGCTAATTGTATAGCTGCCTGGTTGTCCTCATACACAATAATAGAATCTTTAACAGTTATACCCATGTCTAATAATAACTGTTTGTACAGAATTAAGTCAGTGCATAGTAATGACAGACATGAAAATTCTGCTTCCATCGTTGACAAACTAATATGCTGTTGTCTGATTGACCTCCACCCTATTAGTGTCTTACCAAGTAATATAGCCATCCCAGATGTTGATTTTCTAGTGTTTATGTCAGTTGCAAAACTTGCATCTGCATAGGCACTAAGATTCAAATCACCTTTTGGCTCTAGATACAATGCATGGTGCATTGTTCCTTTAAGATATCTTTAAATTCTCTTTAATGCTTGCCAATGACATTGATGTGGATCATTATTAAATCGTGCCAGCTGATTAACACTATAAGCTATATCTGGCCTAGACCAATTGCTTATATATGATAAGCTACCAATCAAAGATTGATATATGGTCTTATCAAATTTGGGACTTTGAGCATCCATTTTGCAAATTTCCTGACTCATTGGAGTCTTTGCAGGCTTACAAAGTTCCATTTTATACAATTTAATTAATTGGCAAATTTTATCCTCTTGAGATATCTTAAATCCTTTTGTGGTTTTATTAATTGTCAATCCTAGATACTTTTTGATTTCGCCTAAATGCTTTAATTTTATCCTTTTGGCTAATAATGAAATAATCTCAGTAGCTTCATTATTGGTCTTAGTAATCAAAGCAATATCATCTGTAAATAATAACAATAATGACACCGTTCCATTATTTTCTCTTTTAAACATACATGGATCTGCTAAACCAGATTTAAACCCTATATTGTTTAATTCTTTCACAATATATTGGTTCCATTCATAGCCAGATTGTTTCAATCCATACAAACTCTTCTTGAGTTTCCAACAATCATTGCTATTTACTTTATTATCATTTATACCAACTGGTTTTTTCAAATATATTGTATGCTGCAATGGTGCATGTAGATATGCAGTTTCTACGTCTAAATGGTTAACTATATAATTATTCTTAGCTGCCCATACTAAAGCGGCTCTTAAAGTTGTAGCTTTAAGATTTGGTGCAAATACTTCATCATAATCAAATACATTTTGGTTAAATCCTTGTGCTACTAATCTAGCTTTATAAGTTACTTTCCCATTATTTCCAGTCTTTACTTTGAATATCCATTTGCACCCAATGGAATTTTCTCCTGGAGGTAATTTGGTTTTTTCATAAACCTTCATTTCCTTTAATGAATTTAACTCTTTTTTCATTGCCTTTTGCCAATTCTCCTGATCCTTAGCAGGATACATCTTAAGTTCATCTATGCTAGTAGGAACTTTATTTACTTGGCAAACAATACTTGCCTGATATCTTTCAGGTGGTCTGGTTACACGAGTTGTGCATCTAGGTATAACAGGACTTACAGGTGGACTTTCCTTTATTTCCTGTTCTTGACTATCTATCTTTTCTTGATCAATTATTTCCTCTTGATCTTGTTCTATTTGCTCTTTGTGGACTTCTTCTTTAATTGGACTTTTCTTATAACTAGTCTTTTCTTTCTGTCTCTTATAGGGTTCTATAATAACATCATTATCTGAATCCTGCTCTAATCTATTCCATCCTATATGTTCTAGGAATTGTGCACTAGCACTGCAGTATACTCTAGAAGTACCTGGTTCCCAGAATCTATAAGATCTATGGTTTGCTTGATATCCAACAAAAATTAATCTTTTAGCTCTATGTTGTTCTTTGTGCCTGAGTTGTGTAGGGATATGCACCCATGCTGGTGCACCAAATGTGTGAATATAACTCAAATCAGGTTTCCTACCATGCCACAGAGTGAATGGTAATTCACCTGTTGTTGAATTAACAACATTGTTTAATATGTGATTCCCACACATTATAGCTTCTCCCCACAAATTGTCAGGTAATCCAGAATCAGATAACATTGTCCTTCCCATTGATTGCAGTGTTTGGCCTCGTCTCTCTATAAATGCATTATGCTGAGGCCTATATGGTGCAGACTTTTTATGTTGAATACCTGCCATTCTAAGTCTACTCTGGAATTTCTTATTTGTAAATTCCGCACCATTATCTGTTATAAGAGTTACTAATTTCTTTTTAGTTTTCCTCTCTGCAAATTTTAACCAATTAAAGAAATTTGTATACGTTTCAGTTTTTCTCTTCATTAGAAAACAGAAACCATACCTAGAATAGTGGTCCATTATGCTTAATATGTATCTAGCACCACCTACACTTGGCTTTTTAGGACCTATTATATCGGCAAATACTACCTCTTAAAGGCTCTTTGGTAGTAAATCCATCAACTCTATTTGCCGGTATAACTTTGCTTTTGTTTTGATTACAAGCAGAACATTGCAAATACTTATTACAAGGTTTTAAACTTATTCCTTTAGATAGTTGAACAGTTCTCTTAATCATTTTAAAATTTAAATGACCTAACCTTCGGTGTAACAAATGAATACATTCATCATGAGGTTTCTTATTTTCATAAACTGTGTTAGCCACTTCTAAACCATTATCATTTAACACATATAAGTCACCTCTTAAAGTTGCAGTAATTTTCTTACCTTCTTTTTCAATTAAACAAGTATCTCCCCTAAAGGTAACTATGTATCCTAATCTAACCAACATTCTAACTGAAAGCAAATTAAATTTCAGTTGAGGTACATATAACATTTTTATGTTCTCATTTATACTAGAACAATGAGCAATACCTTCACCTTTTGCCTTCATATTCCATCCGTTTGCCAATGAGATATGCTGTGAACTCATGGATATTTTTACAAATTTTTTGTTATCATTTGTAATACAGTGGGACGCACCACTGTCAACCACCCATAAATTATTTTTTACAACTCCATTACTATACATTGCTAACTCATAATTCTTATTTCTTCTTTGATGGCTTACAGCATTCTGGCTTGCTTTCTGGCGCTTTGGTTTCTTACAAAATCTTGCAAAATGTCCTCTCCCTCCACAATTAAAACACTTTTTAATTGCGTATGCAGTAGGAGATTCATTATTTTCCTTTTGAGGTTGCTCCCTCCTTAACTGATCTCTTTCAAGCCTTCTTCTGGCCTCTTCAATCAATCTGCCAGTGATATCAGTTAAAGTTAGGCTTTCTTTAGGCAATATTTCAAGGGAAGTTACGTAGTCATCAAAACTTTCGTCTAATGAAGATAGAATTATGTAGACCTGGTGTAGTTCAGAAAAAATTAACTCCTTCTCATGAAGTTCTTGGAAAATGCTTTTCATAGTATTCAAATGACTCAGCATATCACCATTCTTTTGGAGATATGTGCGGAAAAGCTTCCGTGTTAGATTTATGTGAGCACCAACGTTATCTCGAACATAAATCCTCCTCAGTTTTTGCCAACACCCAACTGCTGTTTGCTCTCCACGTATATGAACCAGTTGCTGATCAGTTAATGTTAGTCCTATGATGCAAAGTGCTTGTTCATTTTTCTGTTTAAATTCTTCTATCTTTTTACTATCTTCCTCATCTTCAGAATCCCATTCTTCTACGTTTGGTGGATTTTCAATTATGTTCCACAGACCTTCTCTTCGTAGAAGTAGACTACATTTCATAGACCATGAAACATAGTTTGTTCCATCCAGCTTGGATATAAGGGACAAACTTTGTAGACTGACTTGTGCCATGTTTCACTATATGGATATAAAAGTATAATTGATAAAACACAGCTGTCTGTTTACTGTAACGTGTAACAACACAAAATCTCACTTTTTACGTAAACCTGTTTTTATCCTAGTTAAACTGACTTTGCAGTCTCTCTGGGCCCATAACCAGTGTTAAGCCTGGATTCCCCAACGAGTGTTAAGGAAAACAAACTAAACAGAACGTGCAGCTAAGTCAGATAGGAAGACAAATAAATGTGTGAGATAAGTTTTCTAGTTAACATGCAGTAAAAATACAGATACGCTTGTGCTATCAAAAATATTGTTTATTCCATTTAAGAATTATAGCATAGTCAAACAAACGGTCCATTAGTCATATATCAATTCAGTCAAGTCTTGTTGGGGATACTCTATTTGCAAAAGTCCGTGTTGAATAGCCAATGTCAGTACACTTACAATAAATCAGTCCAATCTTATCTTCTCTCCGTTGAGAAAAATATCAACACTCCTACAAGAACGCAGTCCATCCAGTAATTAGGGATCAGTAAGTCAGAGAGAGAGAGCTGAAATGGCCTCGCTTCTTATATAGTGCTTTTACAACCACACCCTTAATTACATTCTTGCAGTTAAAGTTACACACACTTTAACTAACAAACCATGATACCATATTTATTATTTTTACCCAAAACAGTTAGGGTAAACAATGTTATCCCTAACATTCTCCCCTTTTGGGTAATAATAATAATATTATCCCTAATAATAATATCCCTAACAGGGTCTTATATTAATTTTTGCTCCAAAAGATGCATTGGGGATAATTTTTTGGTTAGGTGTTATTTTCAGGGGAAAATGGTACTAAATGCATCTGTCTGGCTGACAATTTTTAAATGGGGCTTATTTTGGGGGTAGGGCTTATATTACAATCATCCTGAAAAATCATGCTAGGGCTTATTTTCTGGTTGGGTCTTATTTTGGGGGAAACACAATAGTACAATTCCATCAAAGCTTCTGTTTGGAGAGAGAGGACAGACCTGAATGAAAACAGTGTTGTATATCAATAGTAGTAGCAGCAGTAGTACAGTAGTAGTAGTAGAGTAGCAATTATATACTAATGATAGACATTAACATAGAGGTAATAGTAATATATTATCAAAAGTGATAGAAATATAAGACAATATACATACAAAAAACTCACAGACTTACTCTTTCACTTTTGTGTCTTAGATATTTTTATCAAAATAAAACATCTCCCCAACCCTTATAAGAGTATATAATCATCCATCTGTCCAGGGTCCAGTGCTTTTTGAGATCTGTTGAGTCTAGGACAATGCAATCAGGCAAAGTTTAAACGAAAACTCATAACAAGCTCCAGTGATTTTAATTCTGGATGGGGCCATAGTACTCAAGATGGAACTGGTATGCAGTTTGGCTGATTTTATAAAAAAAAATAACGATTGGAAAAAGTGGCTCTGGCTGTCCAATCTGGGATCCTGGGGGTAAAATATGGTTGGCTTGGGTAAAAGTCATAGACATTCTCCTTATTGGATAAGCAATCCTCACGGCCTGTGATTTGGAGTCTTAGCAGCATCTGATATTAAGTAGTAAAAAAATCAGCTCAATTGCTCCAGATAAGAAAATTTGCAAATGATGAAAATTTAAGGCAACATTACAAAGCACAATAATTAAAGGTTGATGTTTACAAAATAAAAGGGAGGGAGGTATAAGGCTAAACAGACTTCTTTCTGTTTAAAGTATTTGTATGTTTGAATAAAATTGAAAGGCTTCTTGCAAACTCTTCTAAGTAGGCCACATAGTTAAGTCAGACTCTATGTCAGGGTTCCGGCAATTGCCCTAATTAAATCATGAGACTTGAGCCAAGCTTCAAAAGAATTCAAAAGATTTATTAGGAGCAATATGTTGGCATTAACCTAAATGAAGCCAACTATGGCATACTATGAGTCAGTGCCAGCAAAATGAGTCCGCAAAAAAAAAAAAAAAAAAACAACACCCCTCAATGTTGTTTTAGCTAGCATGTGCTTGTTGTGTTTGGACATAGTTGGAGTGGAAACCTTTGTATCCATCTGTATAGAAGTGACTATATATTTTCTTACTTTCCTATTTAACTTTCCTCATGAGGTGATTTCTATTGTTCAGATCTGGCCTCAACACTATAATGTAGCATTTGGGAAAAAAGATACAACTCAGCAGACCAGCCGCAGAGGCCAAGATGGAGAAGATCTCCACGGCCACCATGGACTTCCCTTTGATGCTCAGATAGGTGGGGAGGAAGGAGATCCAAACGCTGCAGAAGACCAGCATGCTGAAAGTAATGAACTTGGCTTCATTAAAGCTGTCAGGCAGCTTTCTGGCCAGAAAAGCCACTATGAAGCTGACAAGACTTAGGAAACCCATGTAGCCCAGCACAGCATAAAACATGGTAGTTGAACCTTCATTGCATTCCATCACGATTTCTCCCTTCACAGAATGAAAGTCCAAATTAGTAAATGGGGGGGAGATTGCCAGCCAGGAGGCACAAAGAACTGTTTGCACAAGGGGACAAGCCAAGACTATGATCAGTTGCTTCCCCAAGAACTTTCTTGCCCTGTTTCCTGGCTTAGTGGCCATGAAGGCCAGCACTACAGTCAGAGTTTTTGCCAACACAGATGAAATGGCAGTGGAGAAGACGATGCCAAAAGTGGTTTGTCGGAGGAGACAGGTGAGGTTCCTTGGCTGCCCAATGAAGAGGAAGGAACAGAGGAAGCAGAGCAGGAGGGAGACCAGGAGGATGTAGGTGAGATCGCGGTTGTTGGCCTTGACGATGGGAGTGTTGCAGTATTTGATGAAGGCTGCCAACATGAGGATTGTGATCAAAGAAAAGACAAGAGCTAGAGAAACTAAAACAAAGCTAAGTGTATCCTCATATGAGAGAAAGTTCACGGTCTTGGGAATGCACAGGATATGGTTCTTGCTGGGGTGTTGATCTTCTGGGCAGGAGATGCACTGAGCTGCATCTGGAAGAACAGGCACCAGGTAATGTTAGACAGAGAACCAGGGATTCTTTTTGAAGGGAATTGCTTTCCCAGTGAAGGAAGCTCAAATGAGCCAAAAGCCCCACTCTCCAGAGTAGCTGGATTACAGGCACCTGGCTATGCTACCCATATGCCCCATCTCTTTAATTCTGCTACACACAACACAGACAGGTTCAGTGAAATCAATCTCAGAAGATGTGATAGCACCTATTAACCTCTCAGCGGGAATTAATTATTTTATTTTATTTATCACATTTTAAAATTCCCATCTCCTATATCAAGGGACTCTGGACAGTGTTCACTAAAATATTAAAACATATATACAGTATATAAAAGTTACAACTGCTGCCCACAACTTAAGAAAGGATGCATTCAATGGACCACTCTTAAAAGTTCTGAATGACTTTCATGTTGATTTGTTCAACTGATTTGCCACCTCATATTGTCTCACACTCTTCCCCAAGCAGTCACACCACACCTCCTTTTTCCTGCTGGACGGTCTCCTCGAACAACTTGCCTGTTTCATTAGAAATGGTCCCTTCTGGGCAAGAAACACATCCATAGCAACAAGAGCGCTTTTTCTCTTCAACTTTCCTGGCTTGTCCTGGAAGGCAGCGCTTCACACACCGGGAGAAAGGCTTTGTCTGAAAGGAGAGTGAGATCAGCTTTGAGATGGAGAGGTTAGAAATATTCAGCTTGGCTTTGGGGTCTGCATAAAAGCAGCCCCTTTTCTTCCTTCCACTGAATAGAATTTCCATCACAACAACCTGGTCTTCCTCTCAGCTTTCCTGACCCCTGGAAACAACATCTACTCCCCACCTGACTGGCCCACACAATGGCATCGGGGTTGATGCTGAAGTCTTCAGCTGAAGGAGCCTCCGGATCTACCCATCCAACTTTCTGTTGAAGGATTGTCATATTTGCAAAGACAACCCAGTTTAGGATGTCAAATCCTGCATATTTCATCCCAGTTTCTGAAAAGGAGACTTCTTCCCCAGCGGTATTGTTGAAAAGGATGTTTCTCAAGAAGACGTGCATCTGGAATTGCAAAACAACCAACCAAAGTCCATAAAAGGAAGAGACTGTATATCAAAGTTGCAATCAAGCTGTAGATTGAGGCAAAGTTCTATTTGTGGAGCTGCTAGATCTTCAGCTTCAAGGACTGAAACTACAAATTATTCCCAAGGAAAACTAGGTGCTTGGAAATATAAATAAGTAAAATTCCAAATTACTTCTTTGCAAAATATTTTTGGTTAACTGAGAGTAATGAATGAGATGCACCAATATTGCATGTCGCTGCAGTTTTTGGCAAGAGGCATTGATGTCCTTCATAGGTACAGAAGGGCTTTTATTGTCCCTAACCCAAATCTTTAGCACTTGTCTTGATCACCAATCATACAATCAAAGTACAGTCTGTTTATTTGTTTGTTTATTTAATTTCTTAACAGGTCCATTCTTGTCTTGCCTTTGAGGCTTAAGCATGTACTCACCACAAATGTAGCAGAAATTAATGGTGCCCTTAATACACACTTCATCCTATTGACTAAAATGGGTATGAATCCTATTAATTAATTAACTGATCAAGGAGAGATTCAACCTAGAAAGAAGGAGAAATTTCCTGACAGTGACAACCATCAACCAAGGGAACAGAAGTTGCCTTCAGAAGTTGTGGGAGCTTCATCACTGGAAGCCTTTAAGAAGAGACTGGACTGCCATTTGTCAGAAATGGTGTAAGGTCTCCTGCTTGGGCAGGGGGTTGGATTAGATGACCTACAAGGTGACTTCCAACTCTATTAATCTGTTATAAAGCTGTTTCCTTGACCAGAAGGGAAGAGCTGAAGAGTTACCTGCCAGGGCTTCACACAGAACAATTGTGACATCTTTTTGCCCCTCTTCAATGCCCATTGTGATTCCACCATATATGCGTGTAATGCATGTGCCACAGAATAGGCAGCATTGTAGATGCTGTAGCTGAAACCGGTCACCTTTCCATCAAAGACGGAGGCCGGGAGAGTGGCCAGGTTCTCCTCCCCTGTGCAAACCCTTCGGCCATCAGGTGAGGACAGACCTGCCTTCAAAACCTCACAGTCAAATACAACTTCCCACCAGCTGGGGAGAAAGACATCTCCGTGGGGTTCATGTGGATTCAGAGCCCATAGATAATCTTTGAATCCTGGCACTGGGTTTGTATGGACTGTGATAGACAAAGCACCATGGAAGGATTTTAGTTTCCCCCACTCGTAGTGATAGCCAATAGCTGAAAATTCCCACTGGGTGGTCAGGAGCCAGACCTTCCCAGAAGAAGCATGGTACTCTTCTTCATAAAAGGAGAGGGATAATAAAAGGCTTTGCAGAGCACTTGAAACCCCTGAGATAATCACAACCTGAGCATCACTGTTCAAAATGGTCCAAAGCACATCTATTTGTTTGCTGTTCAATTCATTGAATATTAAGATTTGGGGTAAGATCTGTTTTACAAATTGTATGCAAATGTCATTCTGGGCAAGCGTTGCGTCAAAAATCTGGATGAACTGGTCACTGCTCTCTGACTTCTGAACAACAATCCCAATCCAGTTCCATTGGAAATACAGAAAGAGCCGGACAATGGCTGCATTCTGTAGGTGATACTGGGGATCGATCTGGTAGAAAGTGGGGAACTGGTTCTTATCCTTCAAAACAGGGTCAGAGAAGCGGTAACCTAGCTGAAAGGAGGGTGGAGATGGAGGAAAAAGAAGAGGTTAATGTTAGTTTGTTGCAGAAAATCAAATCCAGTAAGCACACACAGATAACTGATTCATTAACTTCTTTAAATACATAATAATATGAAGTAAAGTTACAATACCAACAGCAGATTCTTCCAATATGGTAGAGAGGAGAAATTTTAAGTAAGTTCTTAGTTTCAGTTCAGCAGACAGACAAGTCCAGACTAGCTTCATTTTCAAGCTGAGCACAGAGCTAAGCCACAACCCAGATTCCTCCCTTCAGTTTCTTTTTTTTTTTAAAACAAGTTTTATTAAAAGTTTCAACAACAAACAAATCATTACATATTAAATCTTTCCCTGTCTTTCTACAATAATTTCCCCAATATTCTCATAAAACACAAACAAACACAAACAAACATAAAAAATCTTTTAGTAAAGTACCTTGGCCCCAGTTACCTCTCTTTGCATGGGCTAAAATAATAGCGCATATCACTCTTCACAATTCTATCTTATTTAATCCATCTTAATTAAATCATTAAATTTGTATCTTTTGCCCATTCATTATCCCTCTATCTCTTCTTATAATAAAAAGAATTTCTCCTGGAATCACTAATCAGAGTATGATGCCTTTCTATCCTCCCCTAAGTTAGTAAAATTAACATTCAACATAACAAATACCCAATTTGGTTCTGCTTGGTACATTCTATCCACCAAAAATGTTTAAATACATTGTATCCTCCTTTCCTTCGATATTTTATTACATTTTAAAATCAATCATTATTAAAAACTTCAACATTTTAATTTCTTATTAAATCTTAAACCATTCTACTGTTTCCCAAAACAGCCGGGGAAATGGAACCTGTATTTTTTGTTACTAACCTCAAACTATCTAGACTAGAAGGGTATCTTATTCTAGAGCCAAATCCCCCCAAGTTTGCACCTTCATAAGCTGTTTTCTTTCAGTCGCAGAATTGACTCTGGGATTTGTTGGCAATAACCACACAAGGCCAAACTTACAGCATTCCCCCTTTCATCATGGTACATGTCCAAATACCTGAGAAACCTTGAAATTGCCAAACACGGTTGCCATCTGGTATGAAGTTCTGGAGCTGAGACCACCAAGGACAGAGAGAAGGTTGTCCTGTGTGTCACACTTATAGTTAGGAAACACTTTTCCTCGACTGGAGAGCAGAGACAGGCTGACATCTGGAGTCATGCTTGCATAATGGTTCTCTTCGTAGATGCGGAAGCCCAGAGTGATGTTGGGGAGAAGCTGTGGGTCTTTGTTGATCTCCTGGATGGCAAATGCCAAAGCCAGAATGTGTTGGTAGTTCTTGGGAACAGGTCTTTGTTGCAAGTGTTAGAGGACAAAAATTAGACAGGAGCAGGAGGTAGATGTTTATTCTGTCATTTCATTACCTAAATTCCAAGAATTGATCATGAAACAGATCAGTAGAAATTAGTTGATTTGTTTTCCTGCTGTCAGAAAACAGGGTTGCTGTCAATCAGTTGATACTATTGTCAAAAGTGTGTGACAAATCCTCCTCTCCCTCTTTCCACAGCACATTTTAAGTGAGTTACAATTTACAGCATGAGCTCAGAGCACTGACTTTTCCAAAATGAACTTTTGAGTCCAGTTAAGGAAATCTGGCTGACCGTCTTGATAAAACTACACCATTTATTATATCCAGTCATGGAGATATTAAAAGTTGATATCTTCTGTCCTATGTTCCCAAGCACTTTTCCCCAATCTGGTACCCTATCATGTCCTCAGAGTCCTTTGGAATTAGGTGGCTTTATAAATCCAATAAATTGAATTAAATTGAATGTCTGAGCAGGTTGTTTTTTTCTGGCTAGAAATGATGATGCCAATATATCTGGATGGCCCCCCAGTTAGAAAAAGCCGTCTTAGTGTCTCAGAATGTGGAACACTTTCTGTTGGGGATTCTCCAAAGAAGCTCCCTCAACTGATCTAGAAGTGCCCAGGATTAACAGGAGATTGGTGGGAAGCCAGCTTGGTGGGACAAAAGACAGACCTCACTATGTAAAATGTAATGCAGGTATGACAGATCCCAAAGGTGCTTTTTTTTCAAGAGGCCACTGGACTTTCTTGTTTTTCTTTTGAAGAAGTTTCATTTCTCATTCAAGAAGCTTCTTCAGCTCTGACTGGATGGTGGAGAATGGAAGGATTTATACTCCTTGCAGACAATTGGTAATCTGCATTCTTTTAGAGGGTCATTGAAGCACTTGGAAAAAATTGCAGACTACAAGAGCCATTTGCACCACTCAGGTGACCCTGAGGACACAGATAAACTTCTAACAGCTTCAATGACCCTCTAAAAGGATGCAAATGACCAGCTGTCTGCAAGGA
Source organism: Notechis scutatus (assembly GCF_049901735.1). Taxonomy (NCBI): domain Eukaryota; kingdom Metazoa; phylum Chordata; class Lepidosauria; order Squamata; family Elapidae; genus Notechis; species Notechis scutatus. The sequence goes on along the minus strand of NC_142009.1, from coordinate 337,855,979 downwards.
GTATAAATCCTTCCATTCCTCATTATCCTGTCAGAGCTGAAGAAGCTTCCTGGATGAGAAATGAAATGTCTTCAAAAGAAAAACAAGAAAGTCCAGTGGCCTCCTGAAAAAAACACCTTTGGGACAACCATGACCAGAATGATTGAGAATCTCTACAGACTTTTATGCATGAAAGATGGTGTTACAAACCATCAGAGTAATGAGATGGGAAGATGAATTCAGTCCAGCAATAAGATAGAGGACCCTGCATTATTTCTCCCCAAGTTCAGCCCAAATTGTCCTCTTGACAAAGTGTACTTTGCCTTCAGGAACATGGAGAAAAGATTGGCTCCCTATTGAGTGTGACAAGCTTTTCTTCACTACTGAAGACTCAGAGGGCTCAAGATGGGAATTAGAGGGAGATTGATTCATCAAAGAGAATCAGTGTGTCCTAACTAGGAAAGTTCCACATCAAGAGGCTGGGTGGGATTTAAATCTTCCCCATCTTCAAGACTGCCCTTTCCATATTGCCCTAAAAAAAGGACAACCAAGAAACACTTACAGAGAAAGGTTATCCCAATCACCAGGAGGCTCGTGTGGGAGCTGTAGAACTATAGTTAGGGAGAGAGGGAAGTTTCCACCGATAGTAAGATCTCCAGGTTTGTAATAGTCTTTTTGTTCTTGGAAAGGTCTCCTCCAGAAGCAGTTTGGCCTTATGCCAATCTGGACAGCTGCAGGCAATGTCCAAAGCAATGCTAAGAGTGAAATCATTGGTCTCTGAAAGAGACTATTGTTCTCCCTACAGCAAACCAAAGGAGGGTTTTGCAGAAAAGTGAAGCTCTGGTAACTTCAGAGGAGGTTTAAATCTTCATGATAAGCAATCATCTAAGCTCCAAATGTAAAGGGACCTTGCTATAGTATTTGGAGCTTGTAGATAAACATGTTTTCACCATAACCTCTTTAGGCTTAGGGAGGATTAAATCTGTGGAAATCCACTGAGATGAAGTAAGAATTACTAGTGTTTGATGAATCTCAAAGGAGGGAAATGTTGACCTTATCCCCATAACTCTGGAGTCCGTGCCATTTTCACAGGAGGAAAACCTATTTGTGAACCCACAATTGTGTCTCTCAATCTGTCAATTGGGCAACTGTGACTAGAATTTGTTGAGAATTTGGGGTCACCTAGTCCGATCCTCTTAATGTGGGGGTACATGCGAGGCAAACTCTTTTAAATTCTGAGATCTCTTTGGAATTTACAATTTCTGCTGCCACCACCAAACTCTTTCAAGATTGAGAAACACCCTGGGACTCCCTGGAATAACTCACCATGGCCTTTATCTTAGTATTGTTTCCCTAACTGGCCAATGGAGATGTGTTTCAGCTATGGGGTACCTGGATAGTTTTTCATAATCAAAAGCTTTCTTCTTTTCTTTATGACTTAGATGCATTCTGCCCAATCTCCCTATCACTCGAGTGGGTCATTAATATTTTAAACAAGTATTTCAAAATGAACTGTTCTTACTGATGGAGGATTTCCTGAGGACGGGATCCAGAGCTTCTCTCAGGCACAACATTCTGCTCTACATCATTCTTCAGTCCGCCCCCCCCCCCCCCCGCTTTGCAGTTTGAACCAGGAAGAGTTCCTTTCCTTGAGTGACAAGTATAATACTCAATCATAACACTATAAGACATCTGCATTTGCAGTGTCCCAGAGAGATGATGTGATGACCCAGGGTGTGGCACAAAGGCAACACAGTCAAATAAGCCAGAAGAGTCCCTTTATTATCTCTAACTTTGCCCCCAATATCCAGGTTACCTTTGGTTGGAGAAAAACTCCCCAGGAACAGCATTTAACTGTAGAAAATTCAGTCCAAAACAAGGTACATGCAAACTGTAACTAAAAATTCAAAGAAACCAAGCTGAAGTAATTAGCTTGACAGGGCAGGAGAAGGAATTGCAGACTTTAAATCACGGCAAAACTCACACAGTTGGGAAGACGCCAGGAACACAGATAAGCCATGGCAATACAAGATAAATTCATGTTTACTCCCAACAACTTGCTGCGTGCAGCTTCCTCTTTTATACACTGTGTTCCCAGCTGCAGCTAATGAAGGAATCAGGCCCCTTTCCTCCCCCATAAGCCATGCAACTCACGTTGCTCCCTTCTCCGTTCCTCCCTGCATGCCCTAGGATGAAGAGGGGGTGGGCCTGGGTCTTCTTTTGAATTCCCTCTCCCTTGCTCTACTTCTCCCCTGCTCTGCTCAGACAGACTTTGCCCTTCCCCAGTTTCTTCCACAGCCAATGGAGCCACACTCCCACTCCCTGTCAGCTGTTCGGCTTCCCCCTCCGAGTCAGATTCTGATGGGGGTATGACAGATAATGGATGCCCCATTGTACATCCTCCTCCTCATCATCATCCATATCATCATGCCATCAAGCAGGGCATCCCGCTGAACCATTTAGAAAGGTTTTAGATATGAAACCTGGCTGTGCTCTCATTCCACTCAGGGACAGTTTCAGTGGTGGAACCCCCCAGGGGGTTCTGCTATGTGGGGTACTTCTGGGTCACCCTTCTCTCTCACTCTCTCTATCCCTAAGCACTCTTGTAAGTTCAGGAAACATCTACAACTATCACACAACTTTGTCTTCCTTCCTCTCTGCCCAAGACTGAACAATTTTCTAACTGTTCCATTAATTCATACCCATCAACCCATCCCCTGAAAGCAGAAAAAAATAGCAGGGGCAGGAGAAGATCCTTTAATATCCACTTCACACGGCCTGGTTTATTAATGAAGCACATTTATCTAGTCATACATTTTAACGTTTTGCATTAAAAATATACAACAAGAAATAGTTGAATGAAAAAATTAATAGAGAATTCTGCAATGCCCCAAGAGCTTATGTGTACAAGTATGCTGTCAACATTAGTATTTCTTTATTATTTCTGCATGGATTTTCTTTTCCACTGTATCTGTAACCTGACTTGATGCTGCTTTTCAAAGATTCCTCATTAAAACAAATCAAGGGACAAAAGCTTTGCTGGAAATCAACATTCACGTCTTCAAGGACAATCTATATTACAAAGTTGGGGACACACCTTCACTGGGAACAAGTGGCTTTCATTGAAAATAAAAGGGTGGGTGACTCTTTCAGATTCTTTATTAAATTTTAGGCTGCCCATTTCCCCTACACAAGGTATAACAAACCTACCATGCCAGGAAAAAAAATCCAATGCCAAACCACAAGCCCAAACGAAAGAAATCCCCACCAATGAACCACAAGACTCCTGCACATGCCTTATATGTAAAGAAACTTTAAAGGAGAATAAAAATTCCATCAAATGTTCCCTATGTGACATCTATGCTTACCATGGCTGCTTGGGATTACCCAAGCAAATGGTTCAATTCATAGAATCATCCAACCATCCATTTCCCTGTTTCTGCCCACCGTGCACACTCAAACTGGACAAATATATTGCCCTATTCGAAAGAGTTGATACTGTAGACACAACACAAAGACACACACACAAAAAAAGACACAACACAAAAAAACGAACATCCAATAGCCACAAACCACATCCCTACCCAACAACCACATCCACAACCCAATCCACAAAAAAACACAAATCCAACAAATAATGATATCCCAATCCTCATCAAAGAAGCCATCAAGTGCCAACGGAAGCATCCCAATGCCATCTTATTTGGTCTAGAGGACAACAATGACAATGATGACATCACAAATGTCCACAATGTCATCAGTGGCTATCAAACATCAAACATCTCTCCTGATGAAATACTCAACATTTCCCGCATCGGCCCAGAGTTCAGAAACAGTGACAGCTCAGTGGCCCCACGCTTCTGCAGGGTCATTTGCAAAAACGAATCAAGCAAACAAAAATTAATTTACATTATAAATTCACTCTCCAAGAGCAACACCAACCATAATAATCTCCATTCTCACCCTGACCTAACCTTACAGCAACATGTACGATTCCATGAACTTCACTCTGAACACAAAAGACTCCATGAACAAGGAAATACGAACCTATACATTGACTACAACACAGAATGTATCAAAAACAAGACCTTCAACTTACATCCCATTAACCATCACCCCAACATCCAACGTTACGCATGCACGCCCTTACTTCCTCCAGACCCACTGCTACATATCTAAAATGCAAACTACTCAATGCAAGAAGTCTTGCAAACAAAATGCATGAATTCCTCATCTTATTAGGTATGACCACATTTGACATTATATTTGTCTGTGAGACATGGTTAAATGACTCTTTTCCAGACTCCATTACCACAGACAGCAAATATCACATTTATTGGTCAGATCACAAAATCCGTAGAGGAGGTGGAGTTGCTATCTTCTACAAAAAATCCCTAAATCTAAAAAAGATTCAAATTACACAGGGGCTTGCTCTTCCAGAGAATATCATCTGTGAACTGTCCTTAAGTACCACAAATCTGCTTCTTACTATGCTACAGAGCCCCTGATTATGACATACTTCATGCAAGCAAGCTAACTTCACTGCTAATGTGGACTGCCTCTTGCCCATACCCTTTTATTTTCCTTGGTGACCTCAATCTACCTCTTATAAATTGGACCCTAAATGAATGTATATCTGAACCCATACATGCAACCCTGTACAATGTTGTTACTACATCGGGAATGGATCAATTAGTAACTAACAACACTAGACTCAACAACTGCCTCAACCTCATCTTCTGCAACAGCTCAAACTCAATATATGGCCTACAAATACAAGAACCCTTTTCAAACAGTGACCACAGTATGATCGACTTTTGTCTCAATTTACGCTCTCACAAAGTGGATCATAATGATGGATCCCCAAAGTATAACTTCAAGAAAGCCAATTATGATCTCATAGATGCCAATCTATTATCTCTTGATTGACACATTCTGTTCTCTAGCTGTAAGACTACTGAAGACCATTATAATGCATTCTTCCTTGAACTTGAAAGAGTAATTAAACTATATGTAACCCCACAAAAAAAATATTACCCATAACAATAAGGAAACTGTCAGCTTTGGAAGCCATTTTGACACTAGATGCTTCCACACTGCCACATTCTTGAGCCTGGGAAAATGGGAGGGGGGAATTTCTTGGAGTTTATGTGGTTAGTCATAATGGTTAGTCATAATAGCATTCTTCTTCTAAGTCAAGGTCACATTATTCTGCACATATGGAGCTGGAAAGCAAGTTAGTGAGGTGAGGAGGGAATGAGGATTTTACAGTAATCTTCCCATGGAGTGGGGTGGAAATGGAAATTTTACAGTATCCTTCCCCTGCCATGCTCACCAAGCCACGCCCACCAAGCCACACCACACCACATCACACCCACCAAGCCATACCATACCCACCAAGCCATGTCCAGAGAACTGGTAGTAAAAAAAATTGAATACCACCATTGGCATCAGGCCACCCTTCAGTGTCTTCTGGGCAACCCCTACTAGTCCCTGTGATGGAAGGAGCCCAAGTTCATGCCACCCTGCAGGTGGTAGGGTGCCGTCTGGTTATGTGTTGGTCTGGGAAGACTTTGAATGCTACATTTGATGGTTGGCCAGAGAAGCTCGCCTACTTCCTAAATCAGGTGTGGAACTACCTGGATTGGTACAGAGAAGTCTTCCCTGATGAGGGGGCCATCGTGAACATCACCACTGTGAACCTGGAGGAAGAGGCCACTGAGTGGGTGGTGGCATTCCATGAGAAGGGAGTTCTGGAACTGGGAGATATAGACGCCTTCCTGGAGGGGCTCCGGGCCAAATTCAAAGACCCCTGCAGGCCTGTTGGCAGAGTCCAGAATCCATTCCATAAGGCAGGGAAGTCAATCAGTGGCTGAGTACATTTGGGAGTTTCACAGCCTGGCTGGAAGACCAAGAGATTGGCTAGAGCACTTATTACTCTACCACTTCCGAGACAGATTAACTGTATCAGAATTGCCTGGGGTGGGGTGGGGATCCTGGATGACCTCCATGTGTGGTATCAGCTGGCTACTGTTAGAACTGGACCTGTTGGAGTACAGGCAGCACACAGTGCAAGAGAACCACCCTCGCTGAGGCCAGGAGAGGCGCCAGTCAATGCCCAGAGAGGGAGGAACCCCTCCGTCGGCCACTAGAGAGGGCCAGGGATGTCCCACAGGGGCCTGATTCTGATGCGGAAAGGAGGGCCATTGGGCTACTAACTTCCCAGCCCTCCAGCCAGAGGTGGGATTCTACCGGTTCAGACTGGTTCAGGTAAACCGGATGTTAAATTTGCATCTGGTTCACCAAACGAGTATTTGAACTGACCGGCTGGTCCCATCCCACCCACCCCTTCCCTCCCCTCCCCCCCCCAGGAATCTCCACGCACCCCATTTTTGATGCAGGTAAGTGCAGAGTCTGCTCTGGGAGGGGGAAAAATGGGCTTCCGGAAGTACTGGAAGTCTGGAAATAGGCCTGTTTCCAACCCTTCCACAGGCCCGAGGGAAGCCTCCAAATCTTTGGGAAGGCAAAAAAATGGCCCTTCCAAAAGTACCAGAACTCCAGAAATGGGCCTGTTCCAGAGCCTGGGGGAGGACACTTTTGCCCTTCCAGAGATTCCAGAGATTCTGAGATTCCAGAGGCCTGAGACTCCAGACTCTGGGGAAGGCGAAAGACGGCCCTCCCAGAAGTTCTGGTAGGCCGTGCCCACAATGGCCACACCCACCCAGCAACTGGGCAGCGAACCAGTTGCTGGGATTTTTGAATCTCACCTCTGCCTCCAGTCTGTATCGGTGCCAAAATCACCAAGCCAATCAAAGCTGAAGAAAACAGGGGTTTTCAATTCAATGTATGTGAAGGATATGTGTTTGTGTTTATTTTCATAGTCATAATGTACACTGAAGATGGTATTTGATTTCATTGTAATGACAATAAACTAAATTAAACTAAACTAAACATTGAAGAAGATGGAGAAGACTCGGGTTGAGCAACAGGTCGATCTTGGCTATGTTCCAACTCCCCCGCACTTACCAAAGAGATGGTATTTATTGTGTGGAAAATGTCCTTTCACACTTTCCAGCCTCAGGAGGTCCACCTGCAATGGGGAATCTAACTACATTTCATGCAATTCCAGTTGTCCAAAACTACACATCACAAATCCAAGGCAGTGCCCAAAAGTCGGTACCCCCACTGAGAGCTCCCCACTTCTCAGTAGATATGATTACTTCGTAGGAATGTTAAATGTCAGAGATATTTATAGGCCTGCAATTTCCATCATTGGTGCACCAGCTTTTGCAGCCTATGCCTTTCTTAATATGAAAAAAAAAATCTGGCTTCTATAGTTACAGAATGTATACATAAGACTTGAAACCCTACAAGTCCCTTAAATGAGCAGCAGGAATGTCCAAGAATGGCAACCTTGCAAAACTAGCTGGTCGTTGACTTTGCCTTATTTAAAATGGGCCACGGCTATGAGGAAGTTGACCTCTAAGAAGTCAAAAGGAAAAATGGACAGTGGGGAAAATCAGTTTTCAGTGTGATGAGAGTAGGTAATATACAAATTGAGAAATTTTTAAAAAAGTGTTCTTGCATCCCACTGAGCCCCATTGTAATTCTTCCCAGAACATCCCTAGAGCAGCCTCTGAATCCCTGGATGCAAATGTTTATTTTAATTAAGCTCTCTGTAGGTAATAAAAGAGTAGGAAGAAACCTGAAATCCATTACAGTATTACTTAGGAATATGCATGCATGAATCAATTGCCCTTCCTTTCTTACACCATTTTCTCTGTTGTGAACTGTATAAATATCAGTGCATCTCTTTGTTCTCTAAGGGAACCTAGTTATCATAAAACATCATCTTTACCGAGAACCTCTGAGATATGACATGGCACAAGGGATTGTTAAAATAATGTGTGTGTAGTGATATTATTTTCTAATTGCAACCACAAAACTCCACCACACAGCAGAAGTTGGGAATTTAATCTCTATTATATATAAAAAAGAAAGGAATAGAAACAGGAAATTGTACAAAGCTTTGGAAGACTATGGAAACAATTATATACACAGAGAAACATTGATATGGAACCTAACCTTTTAAAATACCAAAATAATGAAAGATTTAATTAAAAGAAACAAAAATTAGAACATATCCTTCTTGGAATTGTGGGAAATGAAAATATAGTCTATTTATCTATTGGATTTAATGAGGCCTAAGTGAGTAGTAGTAGGTTCCAAGAAAGAGACATGAACCAAAGTCTTCAGCTAGGATGGTTTCATAATGGCTCCATTCAAAATCCAAGAAAGAAAACCTTAGACTCCATTGTTATAGAGAAAAGGACTTTTACTGGAAATTAAAGTGGTAGCATCAGAAGAATACAAGATCTGAGGTATTAGGCATGAAAATCACATATATAAAGATGTTGTGGCTCTGAGGTTTGAGCCTGCTTTATTAGAGGACGAAGACTTGGACAATGGGGAAGAGGAGGTTTTGGAAATGCCTTCCTCCCCAGGGCCATCCTCCCCAGGACCTTCCTCTTCGGCAATGCCTTCCTCCCTGATTGTGCCTCAGGTGTTGGCAGATAACTGGGAGGGAAGACCTGAGGCTAATCAGAAAAAGGAGGAGGGCGTATCAGAGTCTCTGACTGAGAATCAAGCAGAGGAATGCTGGCTTGATGCGAGGCAGCGTCGCAGGCAAAAGTGCGAGCTGCAACGCAGAAAGAAGGGACGAATCAGAGACTGAGCTGAGGGACTGACACGCCCGACAGGGAATAAAAGTGGGTGTGTTCACTCTGGGAACTTGTTCGGGACAACGTGTGACTTATTCAGAGGAGCTCCGGAGTATCCTGTGTGGTGACAGCTTGTGTGATTTATATTCCTGCTTTCTTTTCGGACTTGGCAGACAGCATGTGAGAGACTGCCAAGAACTTTATCAGCTCAAGGAATTTAACTCTATAATTACTGGATTTGCCTGCTTGTTTGTATTCAGTTGGAAATTTGGACTTCTCACCTCTTTTGTACAGGTGAGACATAACATAAAGATATGCCAATATTCCCATCCCCAATAGTTAAACTGGCCATCCAATCTGAGATGCGTATAATGTCAAATAAGAATTGTTGTCTTGGGTTGCTGCCTTTTGTTTCTTTCATTGGATTTTTCCACAACAGTTTAATGAACTTGTATTCAACAGCAAGCTTTCTTTCTACATAGAGCACTGGCCCTCAACGTGGACAACTGGAAGACATGAGATCAAAAGGGGCTGCATGATTATTCCTGATAGCAGGATTATTTAAGTATTTATTCATTGACTGATTCATTCAATTTATATATCTGCCCACTTCAGACTACTGACTCTTACTGTAATTAGTTATAGCACTTGACAAGGCATTATTTAATGCACACGTTTCTCTTTCTCTGTCATCATGCTTAAGAAATGCAGAGAGGAGCAACCAAGATGATTAGGGGACTGGAGGCTAAAACATATGAAGAATGGTTGCAAGAATTTGGTATGTCTAGTTTGATGCAAAGAAGGACTAGGGGAGACATGATAGCAGTGTTCCAATATCTCAGGGGCTGCCACAAAGAAGAGGGAGTCAAGCTACTCTCTAAAGCATCTGAGGGCAGGACAAGATGCAATGGGTGGAAACTGATCAAGGAGAGAAGCAATTTACAACTAAGGAGGAATTTCCTGACAGTTAGAACATTTAATCAGTGGAACAAATTGGCTCCATAAATTGTGAATGCTCCAACAATGGAAGTTTTTAAAAAGATGTTGGATAACCACTTTGTTGGGCTCGGCGATCCAACCACGATCTAACCAGTGTCCAAACATTCCCAACACACAGTCCAAGGGCTGACAAGTGTCCCGACATCCTCCCCAGCAGTTCAGGGGAAGTAATGACGGCCCATCAGCTGTTGTGCGGGGCGGCTCCTGAAGTTGCTGCAGATTGCTGAAAATTCCTGATTTCTGAAGAATGCAGGCAGTTTGGGGACATTAGATGTGCCAAGGGGTGGCTCCGCAAACCAGACTGTTTAGTCATTTAATCCTTGTTAAGATGATGGATCTGTGGAGTTGGGTTAAGGGGAAGGTGTGAGCTGCGATATGCTGGAAAAAGAGAGGATGTGGCCTGTAAGGGTTAAGGGGAGGAAGAGATAGGTTCAATCGATTAGGCATGGGGTGGAGGCATGGACTTAATTAATGGGCGGATGTTAGGTTAATGGGGAGGGGAGGATATAAAGACACCATGGAGGGCAATTGCTCTCAACGCTGACTTTGCACAGAATATCATTGCTGTAGTTACTGATCGTGATTGGAAGACCTGCAATAAACTCTACCATCGTATATCATTACTTGTGAGTAACGTGGTTTATTGGAAAAGGTGTCCAGTGCTCGACAGGATTTGACACACTTGTCTCAAGTGGTGTAAGGCTTCCTGCCTAGGCAGGGGGTTGGACTAGAAGACCTCCAAGGTCCCTTCCGACTCTGTTATTCTATTCTATTTCTATTTTAAATGTCAAAAAAAAAAAACATGCTTCAAAGAAAAATTTAAAAGTTTCCCATGTGTGCATCAGAGATTTTTGTTCCTTATCATATTTTCCCTACAGTTAAGTTGGGGTCTCAGTAGGATAATGTAACATTTGGGGGAAAAGATGCAAGCCAAGAGACCAGCCCCAGAGGCCAAGATGGAGAAGATCTCCACAGCCACCATGGATTTCCCTTTGGTGCTCAGGTAGGTGGGGACGAAAGTGATCCAAACACTGCAAAAGACCAGCATGCTAAAAGTAATGAACTTGGCTTCATTAAAACTATCAGGCAATTTCCTAGCCAGAAAGGCCACTGTGAAACTGATGAGGGCCAGGAATCCCAGGTAGCCAAGGACAGTGTAAAACATTGAAGTTGAGCCTTCCTTACATTCCAAGATGCCCTCTCCTACCAAGGAGTGGAAGTCCAAGTTGGGAAATGGGGGAGAGGTTACTAACCAGATGGCACAAAGAAGGGCTTGGACCAGGGGACAAGCTATGACAATGGAGTTGGTCAATGGCTTTCCTAACAGTTTCCTTGTCTTGTTCCCTGGCTTGGTGGCCATGAAGGCCAGAACCACCATAACAGTTTTTGCCAACACAGAGGAAACCGCAAGGGAAAAGAGAATGGCAAAGGCAGATTGTTGGAAGAGACAGGTGATCTTCCCTGGTTGACCAATGAAGAGGAAGGAGCAGAGGAAGCAGAGCAGGAGGGAGAACAGAAGGATATAGGTGAGATCTCGGTTGTTGGCCTTAACAATCGGTGTGTCACGATGTTTAAGGAAAATTGCCAGAACTGCCATTGTGATCATGGAAAGAGAAAGAGTGAGAAAAACTAAAGTGTATCCCAGGGTGTCTTGATAGGCAAGGAAGTGGATCTTCTTGGCAATGCATTGGTCCTTTTCCTTGTTGGTGTATTGGTCTTCAGGGCAGGGGTCACAGCGAGGTGCATCTGAAATTAAGAAATCAAGCCCAAAATTGACATATGTGTAGCTATTTTAGTTAGGCTTAGTATATGTTCTTTTTCTTACTTTCTCTGTGGCAGTCATGGGGTAAGAGTTTTGGGCTTGCCACATTCCTAAGCGGGGAGGAGTGGAGATTAAGATAGTGTTTTGGCTAGGTGATCTTTCTTCCCATGGGAAATGAGCTATCCATGCTTGGACCCCCTTGAGGTGGAGATTTATAACATCAAGCAACATTGAATTACTTCTTTTGGAGAATGTGACTTTTGGGGGTTGTTTCTAACTTGTAATATTGTGGGGTAATTCCAGGTTGTATCAGATCCAGAATTACCATGGACTTTGCCAATTTGATGCTTTCCTAAATAAAAGAATTTATTGTTTTGGAAGATGGACTTTGATCAAGGCCATTATGAATACATTCCAAACACTACTGTGCAAACCGTTGAAACTATAATAACTTTTATAATTTTATAACCTTTCCATCTCTTTCCCTCGTGCAAGATGTTCATAATTGTACTTTTGTTAGGAACTAAACTTTGCAAGGCAGAAAATGAGGAAGACCAATACAATTCTTCCAATTGTTAGAATCAACTTCTTTTGACTTAAGCATCGTATGTGATTGCTGCTTTATGTAATATATATTAGAGGCGGAGATCTTTTGATAGCTGTATGCAATGAAATTTCATTTTAATGTATGCCAATTAGTGTACATTCAAAGTGACAATAAAGTTATTGTAAGTCTCAGTGGTTCATTCATTCTGCTAGAGTAGAAACTTAATCTTTCTTTGTTCTTAGAATTTTAAAATTGTCATAAATGCATGACTATATTAGGAAGATGGGCTAAGACTTGTCATTCCATATAAATTCCATATAAAGATGGAATGATATATAAATAACAAGAAAATAAGTCAAGGAAACAGTTGATCCACTAAAGAGAGAATTTTGCAAGGAAGTAACAGTCAGTAGAGAGAAAGCAGAGCTGCTTAACCTATTTGTTGCATCCATCTTCATGCAAAAAAGAAATTATAGCCCAACCTATCAAAAACATAACTGTAAAAGACAGATTAGAAATAAAAATTAAAATAAGCAAGAAAATGGTAGAACACCTGTCTGATCTTGATGAATATAAACCTCCAGGATCTGATGGATTACATCCCAGTACAAAGAAGAGCAACTAAGGTGATTAAAAGGCCTGGAGACTAAAACATATGAAGAACAGTTTCAGGAATTGGGTATGGTCAGTCTGGAGAAAAGAAGGACTAGGGGGTGACATGATAGCAGTCTTCCAGTATTTGAGGGGCTGCCACAAAGAAGGGGGTCAACTTATCTCTAATGATCTAAGTGCTAGAGCCCACTGTAACAACATTGCCAAAAAGGCATTAAGAGTTGTTAACCTGCGTAGCTTTTTCTCTGCTTTTTCTCTGCTTTTTCTCTGGTAAAAAACTAGAGCATACAAAACATTTGCTAGACCAATTCTTGATTACAGCTCATCTACCTGGAACCCACATTGCATATTGGACATTAACACAATTGAGAGAATCCAGAAATATCTCACAAGAAGAGTCCACCACTCCTCTACTTGCAACAGAATACCTTATGCCTCCAGACTTGAAATTTTGGGCTTAGACAACTTAGAACTATGCCATCTTCGGTTCGACCTAGGCATAGTACATAAAATTATCTATTGCAATGTCCTACCCATCAATGATTACTTCAACCACAACAATACACGAACACACAATAAATACAAATTCAAGGTAAACTGCACCAAACTCAATTGCAGGAAATATGACTTCATCAACGGAATGGTCAATGCCTGGAATGCACTTCCTGACTCTGTGGTTTCTTCCCCAAACCCCAAAAACTTTATGTTCTGATCCAAACATGAACCAAAGGGAACAGATACTTTTTAATGATTCTTACGAATCCCTGGTTAAAAGGCTGCTGCAAACTAATTAACTTTGATAAGCACAAGCCTCACCAAAACTGTGTGAGGTTGCCAAGAATAACAGATAAGAAATGTTTTGCAACACAAGAGTCTTCAAATACCAACTTAAGATACTGCAATGTCCACAAGGCTGGAGTTTCAAAACATTTTTGCTTCCTACAAAGAATGTTCGATTCACAGCTGGCTTTTATCTTCTTGAAGGAGGGGCCATTACTTGCAGCCTTACTCCCGAGTCACCCCTGCTGCTGCAGCTGCTCTTTCCTGAGATCAGCTCTGCACACATGTGCACTGGGCACAGGCTCCTCGGGAACCTCCTCACCATTGTCGCCAGCCCCCACAATTTCTGAAGGCAGCAGTCCATTCCCTAATGGTCCTGTCCCCTCATCTGAGTCCTTGCTTCCCTCAGCTGTTCGCACCTGCTGCCGGCTAACCACAACACTTTAACCTTAGACTGTCTACCATGGACCTCACCCTATTCCTAGGAGACCTGTAAGGGGGCGTGCACAAGTGCACCAATTGTGTCTACCATCCCTGTCCATATGTTCCCTCTTTATTCGTATCCATTTCATGTATTCATAATCATCTTTATACTTATATCTGTTATCTAATACATGCTTGACAAATAAATAAATAAATAAATAAATAAATAAATAAATAAATAAATAAATAAATAAATAAATAAATAAATCTTGAGAAAAGACTGGACAGCTATCTATCTGAAATGGTATAGGGTCTCCTGCTTGACCAGAGGGTTGGACTAGCAAACCTTCAATGTCCCTTTCAGCTCTGTTCTGATTGACTCCCAATGTCCTAAAAGACACAGAAAACTCACTCCCACAATCCTGAAAAATTGCTGCTAATAATCTACAGAATACAGAATAACAGAGTTAGGAAGGACCTTGGAGGTCTTCTAGTCCAACCCCCTACTCAAGCAGAAGACCTTCAAAGAAGGCTGCCTTCAATGGGCAACACTTTAAATTTCATCATCTTGATTTGGCTCAACTGATTTGCTCCCTCAGGTTCTCTTCCAACCCTCTCCATCCAGCCTTTGCCAGACCTCTTCATTCCACTTTGAGGAATGTCTTGAGCAACTTGCCTGTTTGATTAGAAATGGTCCCTTCTGGGCAAGAAATACATTCGTAGCAGCAAATGAGCCTCCCCTCTGCAACTTTCCTGACCTGTCCTGGAAGGCAGTACTGCACACATCGGGAGAAAGGCTTTGTCTGAAAGAAGAGATTTTAGCGTTGAGAGGGTAGAAACATTCAGCTCGGCTACAGGATCTGTATAAAAGTGTCCCCTCTCACTCCATTTTGATTACTACCAACCTGCCTTCCATGGAGGACCTGTATACTGCATGAGTCAAAAAGAGGGCTGTGAAAATATCTACAGATCCCTCACATCCTGGACATAAACTGTTTCAACTCCTACCCTCAAAACGACTCTAAAGAGCACTGCACCAAAACAACTAGACACAAGGGGAGTTTTTTTTCTTTCTGAAAGCAATCACTCTGCTAAACAAATAATTCCCTCCAATCTGTTGAACTATTTACTCAGTCTACATTACTATCACTATTAATCTTCTCATCACTCCTATCACCCATCCCCTCCCACTAATGACTGTATGACTGTAACTTTGTTGCTTGTATCCTTACGATTTATATTGACTGTTTCCTAGTATGATTTGATTGTTGATTGTACCTTATGACTATCATTAACTGTTGTATATTATGATTCTTGATTCTTAACGAATGTACCTTTTCTTTATGTATACTGAGAGTATTTACACCAAGACAAATTCCTTGTGTGTCCAATCACACTTGGCCAATAAAGAATTAATTAATTAATTAATTAATTAATTAATTGGAGTTTTCATTTCAACAGCCCATTCCCCTTTACTTCCCTTAGCCCTGGAAGCAGCATTTGGTCCCCACCTGATTAGCCCATACAATGGCATCAGGATTGATGCTGAAGCCTTCAGCTGAAGGAACCTCCATATCAACCCATCCGACTTTCTGTTGAAGGATCGTCATATTTGCAAAGACGATCCAGTTGAGGATGTCAAATCCTGCATATTTCATCCCAGTTTCTGAAAAGGAGACTTTCTCACCAGCAGTGTTGTTAAAGGCATAGTTTTTCAAGAAGGTGTGGATCTGAAATTGTAAAACAAGCAAACACACAAGTCCATTAAAACAAAGGTGGGCTACAGATACTGTAACAACCAGTTCGCCAAAAATGTGAGCACATGCGCATGGCTGCGAAAACAAGGGGATTTCCTGTGTGTGGCAGCTGCATTAAGTAGAGTGGGAGAGGCACAGAAAGAAGCTCGGTGGTTGTAATGAGCAGTACAGGTGAGCTGGTCTGAATCAGCAGCAGCCCACCACTGCATGAAAGGGAAGCAAGTCAATACAAAGAGTTTTAAAATTATAATAAGTGGAAGAAATATTATTCTGAATGTGGGAAAAAGAAAGAGAGATGGGGTTAGCCAGAATTTCTCCAATAGTCCTTTTACAGGCAATCTGTTTATTTCTTTTAGTTCATTATGCACTGCTGCAGAACTACAATAGCAAGTGTGCTGTTAGCTGATGGAGAAAGCAACCTTTGGTGAATAAGAGGGCAAATAAATTTCACCTTAAGGAAAAGAAGAAAATTATTTCCCCCACAAATGAAAAGTGTGGAGGGAGACAAATATGCCTGTCTTAAAACAAGATTTCATTTAGTTTGTAAAATATGACCTGTTGTTACACCAGAATCCCAAACTGAGCTGTAAGTTGAGGCAAAGTTCCATTTCTGGACTGACTAAATCTTGAGCTTCAAGGATTGGATCTACACACTATTGCAAAGGGAAAAAAAGGTGCTGCAACTTTGGTAAGATAGAAAAAAAATGTGAGATAGACAGGGCCACCCAAATATGGATTCACAACTGCTGACCAACCATACTCAACATGTAGTCATACTCAACTAATCAACTCTAATGGAATTAGAGTTACGTGGAGGGAAGTATGCGGTGGGTACCCCAGGGTACTGTTTTAGGCTCAGTACTATTCAACATCTTCATATGTGATTTGAATGAAGGGATAGATGGGGAACTCATCAAATTTGCAAATGACACTAATCTGGGGGAATAGCCAACACTTTGAACAATAGGCTTAAAATTGAGAAGAATGTTGACAGACTTGAACATTGGGCTCTATCCAATAAAATGCAATTCAGTGGACAGAAAAGTAAAGTTCTACATTTAGCAAGAAAAACCTGGCACAGAGATGCACAGTAGAATAGGTTATATCTTGCCCAACAGCAGTAACTGTGAGAGGAATCTGAGGGAAGACATAAATGGTATGTTCCAATATTTGAGGGGCTTCCACAAAGAAGAGGGGGAAAACCTATTTTCCAAAGCATCTGAAGGCAGGACAAGAAGGAACAGATGAATGAATGAATGAATGATTTTTTTATTGGCCAAGTGTGATTAGACACAGAAGGAATTTGTCTTGGTGCATAAGCTCTCAGTGTATATAAAAACAAAAGATACATTCATCAAGTATCATAAGGTACAACACTTAAGGATAGTCATAGGGTACAAATAAGCAATCAAATCATACTAGGAAACAGTCAATATAAATCGTAAGAATACAAGAAGGAACAGATGAAAACTAATCAAGGAGAGAAGCAACCTAGAACCAAGGAGAACTTGCCTGACAGTTAGAACCATTAATCAGTGGAACAACTTGCCTCTAGAAGTTGTGAATGCTCCAATACTGGAAGTTTTTAAAAAGATGTTGGATAACCATTTGTCTAAAATGGTGTAGGGTTTCCTGCCTAAATGGGGATTGGACTAGAAGACCTCCAAGGTCCCTTCTAACTCTGTTATTCTATTCTATTCTATTCTATTCTATTCTGTTCTGTTCTGTTCTGTTCAGTTCTGTTCTGTTCTGTTCTATTCTATTCTAGTCTAGTCTAGTCTAGTCTAGTCTAGTCTAGTCTAGTCTAGTCTCTTCTAGTCTAGTCTAAAATGACAACCTAGAGTGGTAGAATTGGCCACCCATGAGAGATGATTTCCCCCTTACATTGACATGAGATTATTTTGTTGTCTTACTATATATCTTATTTCTCATTGTCACTTACTTCATTGTTTCCCTTTTATGAATCTTTTGCTGAAATTTTCGTAAATGTCAAGATATGAGATTTAAATAAAAGAGGGGGAAAGTACATAGACAAGATAGTGGAGATCACAAGAAAAAGTGAATAAATCCTAAAACAGTGTAAAGTGAGGTTAAGCAAGAGAAGGTGGCATTCCTTGGTCAGAAGGGAAGGAGATGAGAGTTACCTGCCAGGGCTTCACAGAGAGGTAAAAGTGTGGCTTCTTTCCCCTTCTCTTCAATGCCCATTGTGATTCCAACCGATGTAATGCATGTGCCACAGAATAGGCAGCATTGTAGATGCTGTAGCTGAAACCGGTCATCTTTCCATCAAAGAGGGAGGCTGGGAGGGTGTCCAGGTTCTCTTCTCCTGTGCAAACCCTTTGGCCATCAGGTGAGCCCACACCTGCCTTCAAAACCTGACAGTCAAATACAACTTCCCACCATTCGGGGAGAAAGACATCTCCATGGGGTTCATGTGGATTCAGAGCCCAGAGATAATCTTTGAATCTTGGCACTGGGTTTGTGTGAACCGTGAAGGACAAAGCGCCATGGATGGATTTTAATTTCACCCAATCGTAGTGATAGCCAATCGCTGAAAATTCCCATTGGGTGGTCAGGATCCAGACCTTCCCAGAAGTAGCTTGATTCTCTTCTTCATAAATGTAGAGGGCTGCTATAAGGTTTTGCAGAGTATTTGAATCCCCTGAGATAATCACAACTTGAGCATCATTGTTCAAAATGGTCCATAGCACATCAACTTGATCGTTGTGCAATTCATTGAACAAAGAGATTTGGTTAAGGATCTGTTTTGCAAATTGCACACAAATGTCATATTGGGCGAGGGTGGTATTAAAAATTTGGATGAAGTGATCACTGCTCTCTGACCTCTGAACAACCACCCCAATCCAGTTCCACTGGAAATACAGAAGGAGCCGGACAATGGCTGCATTCTGTAGGTGATACTGAGGATCGATCTGGTAGAAGGTGGGGAACTGAGTCTTATCCCTCAAAACCGGGTCAGAGAAGCGATAACCTAGCTGAAAGGAGGGTGGAGATGGAGAAAAAGGAAGAGGTTAATCAAGGAAAATGGTACCTGTATTTTTTGTTACTAACCTTAGACCATCCAAACTAGCTGGGTATCTAATCTAGATACCAATCCACACAACTTTGTATCTTCATGAGATGTTTTCTACTGGTCACAGAATTGGCTCTGCAAGTTGTTGGCAGTAATTACACAAAGTAGAGCTTACAGCAGATGTGTCAAACTCAAGGTGCAGGGATGGATCCAGCCCACGAGGTGCTTAGATCTGGTCAGAGGGGCCTCCCTAGAAACAGCAAAGGAGTAGACCATGGTGCCTCTAGCAGCAAAAATTCAACTCATGAGGGCCATGGGCAGACCTCCCGTACTCCATTTTTTCTGGGAGATGGTTGCAGGAAGCCATCACAGATGAAAACACAGCTCGTGAGGGCTGCGGGCAAACCTCCCAAACTCTGTTTTCACTGGCAGAGGGTTGCAGGAAACTATTGCAGCCAAAATGGAGCTTGGGAGCCTGTTTTCACTGGCAAAGTGCTCAGACCACCACAGGCACCCCTGACACAAGTGAAGTTGAGCTGGCCACACCTACCCTTGACACGCCCACCCCAACCCCCCAAGGTCAAACACAACCTTGATGCGACCCTCAATGAAAGTGAGTTTAACACCCCTGGCTTACAGCATCCCCCCCCTTTCATCATGTTGCATGTCCACATACCTGAGAAATCTTGAAATTGCCTAATATGGTTGCCATCTGGTATGAGATTCTGGAGTTGAGACCCCCAAGGATAGAGAGAAGGTTATCCTGTATGTCACACTTAAAGTTAGGGAACAATTTTCCCCGGCTGGAGAGCAGAGACAGGCTGACGTCTTGGGCCATGCTTGCATACTGATTCTCTTCGTAGATGCGGAAGCCCAGGGTGATGTTGGGGAGAAGCTGTGGGTCTTTGTTGATCTCTTGAATGGCAAATGCCAAGGCCAGGATGTGTTGGTAGTTCTTGGGAACAGGTCTTTGTTGCAAGTGTTAGAGGACAAAAATTAGAAAGGAGCAGGAGGGAGATTTTTTGTTAAAAAAGTATTATCAGGATTCTAGGAGTTAATCATAAAACAGATTGATATAATTTCTTTTACTTCTATCAGAAGACAGGATTGCTGTCAATCAGTTGAACCTGTTATTATTGTCATCAGTGTACGACAAAGCCTCCTCTCTTTTTCTCCACAGGACATTTCTCTGAGTTGATACACAAGTTAAATTATAATGGGGAATTACCTCAACACATGTTCTAAATTATAATTCCCCATGAGGAGAATGAGTGCATACAGGGAGACATAGTGAGACTGGTGAGGAATAACACACAACCAGCACACAGATACACTGTATAGTAAAATGTAGATTTTACTTCCAGTAAACAGTTAAGCAAAGTCCAACAAGCAGTCCAAGTCATACATGGTTAAAGCAGTCAGTTCAGTCCAGGGATAATCCAAATATCAAAGTCCAGTATCATAAACAGTTCAGTAACAGACTTACAGCAATACAAGAAGAACGACGATCAGCAACAGTCAATAGGGAAAAATGCAGGAACCAAAAACATCAGAACATCTAGCAACAACAGAACTAACAACCCAGATTTCTGGCTCCATTTTATGGCCATTTGAGGAACCACACCCAATTACAATTACATCATTCCTTTAAAGAGACAGTATTAAATGTCTATCCTGGTTTATATATTTCCAACCCAACTGTTAGGTGACTATCAATTCCTAACATTCTCCCCTTTGGGTAGGACAATATATAAAACCTTACAGTTTAAGTCCATAATCCTCACAGAAAGCCTTATGCTTTACAGACCCTTGGGCTTTTGCAAATGATCAGCAATATTATTTTCTGACATGCAGTACTACAGTTTAATCATTTTATTTTGCACACATTGTCTCACATTTAAATATCTTAAATCTGTGTATTTTGATCTTGTTTTTACATTAAGATTGGAAGCCATCTGTATTGTTGATTGGTTGTCTTCATAAACAACAATAGAATATATTACATCAATTCCCATATCAATCAATAGTTGCTTATAATAAACTAAATCTGTACATAAAAGAGACAAACATGAGAATTCAGCCTCCATTGTTGATAAACTTAGATGTTTTTGTTGAATAGACCTCCATCCAATCAACATTTTTCCTAATAATACTACAGTACCTGATGTTGATTTATGTGTATTTACGTCTGTAGCAAAACTTGCATCAGCATATGCAGTTAAACTTAGTTCTTCCTTAGGCTCCAAATATAATGCATAATGCATCATTTGTTTCAGATATCTTAACACATGCTTAGCAGCTTGCCAGTGCCTTTCAGTTGTCTCAGCATTAAACCTCACTAATTGGTTAATACAGAATGCTATAACTGGCCTTGACCAATTACTGAGATAAGATAAGCTACCAATCAAGGACTGATAAATATCTTTATCAAAAACAGGACTTTGTACATCACTATGGCTAAATTCCTGGCCCATTGGTGTTTTAGCTGGTTAACAAAGTTCCATTTTAAAATTCTTTAGTAATTGGTTAATTTTATCTGCCTGTGAGATTTTTTATCCTCCCCTAGTTTTATCTATCTTTAAACCAAGATATTGTTTAATTTCACCTAACTGTTTTATTTTAAATTTCTTTTCTAATAGTGAAATTATTTCAGTAGCTTCTTGCTCAGTTTTGGTGATTAATGTTATGTCATCAGTAAATAATAGCAACAATGAAATTATACCATCATTTTCCCTTTTGAACAAACATGGATCAGCCATGCCAGCTACAAAACCTATCGTAGTTAATTCCTATACACTGGTTCCACTCATATCCTGATTGCTTTAAGCCATAAATACTCTTTTTCAATCTCCAGCAATCAGTTGTATTATCATTTTTGATACCTAAAGGTTTGACACCAACGTGCCTACCGTCCCTGTCCTATTGTTTCTCCTATTCTTTTATTTTTCTTATATGTAACCATTTCATGTATTCACAACTATGTATACATTTATACTTATTATCTTGTAAACAATTGGCAAATCAAATAAATAAATAAAATAAATGAATGAATGGCAATTTTCCAGTTGTTGTATTAACTACATTGCTTAAAACATGGTTGCTACACATTATGGCTTCACCCCACAGTGTTTCAGGCAAACCTGAATCAGATAACATAGTGCGAGCCATAGCTTGTAACGTTTGCCCTCTTCGTTCTATAAACGAGTTATGTTGTGGTATGTAAGGTGCAGAACGTTTATGCTCAACACCGGCAAATTTTAACATCGTTTGGAATCTATTATTAATAAACTCAGTCCTATTATCAGTAACTAAAGTCATTACCCTATGTTTCATTTTTCTTTCTGCAAAACTTAGCCAATTAAAGAAATTTTGGAATGTTTCTGTTTTGTTTTTCATTAAGTAGCAGAAACCGTATCATGAGTAATGGTCCATTATACTCAAAAGATAGCAGGCACCTCCCAAACTGGGTTTCTTAGGACCAATCATGTCAGCAAAAACAATCTCTAAAGGTTCTTTGGTCTTAAACCCATTTAGTCTGTTTGCAGGAGTAACCTTACTTTTCTCCTGGTTACAGGCATTACAGTTTAAGTACTTTCTACAGGGTTTTAATTTTATTCCCTCTGACAATTCAACAGTTTGTTTGAGCATTTTGAAATTAATGTGCCCCAGACGTCTATGCAGTAAATGTATACATTTGTCATGTGGCTTAATGTTCTTATAAACTGAGTTAGCCATCTGCAACTGGTCATCGTGTATCACATATAAATCATTCTCTAAAGTAGAAGTAACATTTTTACCCCCTTTCTCTATTATACAGTTATCTCCCCTAAAGGTTACTACATAACCAATATTAATTAAAGCCCTTACTGATAACAAATTAAATTTCAGTTTAGGTACATATAACATAGAGAAATGCTCATTTACGCATGAACAATATGCAGTACCTTCACCAGACGCTTCCATCTTCCATCCATTTGCCAATGATACATGTTGCTTACTCATGGACATCTTTACAAACCTCTCTCTATTTCTAGTAATGCATTGAGATGCTCCACTATCAGCTACCCATAAATCATGGTTTCCATTTGAATTGCTAGACATAGCTAAATTAACATTCTTCTTAGCCTTCTGGTGATTACTAGTATTCTGTCATTTTCCTTTCGTACAGAATCTAGCTATATGTCCCCTAGCCCCACAAGAAAAACATTTCCTAACAGTATAGGCAGTTGAACACAAATTCTCTTCTTGTGGTTGTTTCTTCCTCAGTTGGTCCCTATCCAGCTGTCTTCTTACCTCTTCTAACAATCATCCAGTTATGTCATCAATGTCAGTTTATCTTTGGGCAGGAATTCCAGTGAAGATACGTAATCATCATAACTTTCATCCAATGAGGAAAGAATAATGTAAACTTGATGCAGCTCTGAAAATATCAGTTCTTTTTCATGTAGCTCTTGAAAAGTTCTTTTCATGAAGTTCAAATGAGCTAACTTATCTCCACCTTTCAGAAGACATGCTCTAAAGAGTTTATGTGTAAGATGTATGTGTGCACCTACACTGTAACGAACATAAATCCTCTTCAAATTCTCCCAACACTTAGCAGCAGACTCTTCTCCATGAATATGGACTAGCTGCTGGTCACTCAATGTTAGTCCAATTATACAAAGAGCTCGTTCATTGTTCCGTTTAAAGTCAGCTAACTTTTTGGCATCATCCTCATTATTTGGATCCCAAGCATTTACATTCAGTGGATCCTGAACTGCACCCATAACCCTTCCCTACGCAGAAGTAGACTGCACTTCATAGACCAGGAAACATAGTTTGTTCCATCCAACCAGGTTATCAGTGATACACTTGTTAACGGGTCTTGTGCCATCTTTACCAGGATAGTAACCCACAATTAAGCAGTAAACAGCTGTCTGTATACGTTCCTGTGTATTCACAGTAACTCTCAGTTATCTGAGCCTTGTATGGCCTGGGCCCATAAACAGTGTTGAGGTAATTTCTCGTTAGGAGAATGAGTGCACACAGGGAGACGTAGTGAGACTGGTGAGGAATAACACACAACCAGCACTCAGATATACTGTATAGTAAAATGTAGATGTTACTTCCAGTAAATGGTTAAGCAAAGTCCAACAAGCATTCCAAGTCATACATGGTTAAAGCAGTCTGTTTTCAGTCCAGGGATAATCCAAATATCAAAGTCCAGTATCATAAACAGTTCAGTAACAGACTTACAGCAATCCAAGAAGAACGACGATCAGCAACAGTCAATAGGGAAAAATGCAGGAACCAAAAACAGTGAACATCAGAACATCTAGCAATAACAAAACTAACAACCCTGGTTTCTGGCTCCATCTTATGGCCATTTGAGGAACCACACCCAATTACAATTACATCATTCCTTTAAAGAGACAGTATTAAATGTCTATCCTGGTTTATATATTTCCAACCCAACTGTTAGGTGACTATAAATTCCTAACAACATGAGCTCTATTCAAGTCACTATTAACTTTTCCAAAGGACCTTTTCAGTCCAGTTAAGGAAATCTGGCTGATCATCTTGATAAAACTACACATTATTATATCCAGTCATGGAGATCTTAAATGCTGACATTTTCTGCCCCACCTTCCCAAGCACTTTTTTCCAATCTGGCACCTGATCATGTTCCCCGGTGTCAGGTGGCTTTTAGGGGGCTTTATAAATCCAATAAATTATGGATAGGGTTAGGAAAAGAAATATGTCTGTGGTGAAATGTGACTTAATGCCATTTATAAATTATGATCTGATGTTATACCAGAGTCCTAAGTGAACTGGAAGTTGAGACAATGTTCCATTTCTGGAGCAACTAAATCTTCAGATTCAAGGATTGGACCTACATGCTACTGCTTGGAAAAATAAATTAATAGGAAAACTCCAGTGCCACATGCCTTCTCTGTAAAATCTTATTGGTTAAGCAGTTCATCCAAGTAATGAATGAGATCCATCAATATTGCATGTTGCTGCTTGGAAGTTTCCCTAAGTTTTCTCATTTCTTCATTGTTTCCTTTATCACCTTTTTCTGGCTAGAAGTGATTAAGGTTGACTCAGCCTTCTATTCTTCTGAGGTGGGTAAAATGAGGACCCAAATTGTTGGGGGCAATAGGCTGACTCTGTAAACTGCTTAGAGAGGGCTGTAAAGCACTGTGAAGTGGTATATAAGTCTAAGTGCTATTGCTATTGCTATTGCTATTAAGCTGATATATCTGGATGCCCCCTCAGTTATAAAAAGGCCTCTCAATGTGTGAGAATGTGGAACTCTTTCTGTTGGGGAATCTCAAAGAAGCTCGCTCCACTGACCTAGAAATGACCAGGATTAACCAGAGATCTGTGGGAAGCGAGACTTGGTGGGACAAAAAACAGATCTTCTCTACATGAAATACAATACAAGCATGAAGGATGGTGTTACAAATCATCAGAATAATGAGATGGGGAAAATGAATTCAGGCCAGCTGTAAGATAGAAGACCCTAGAGTTATTTCTCCGCAAGTTCAATCCAAATTGGCTTCTCTACAATGTGTACCTTGCCTTCAAGAACACGGAGAAAAGGTTGACTTCCTTGTGTGGCAAGCTATTCTTCACCACTGAAGAGTCTTGGGGCTTCAGAAGAGGATTAGGGGGAGATTGAATCATCAAATAGAATCAATGTGTCCTAATTAGGAAAATTCTAAATCAGCAGACTAGGTGGGATTGAAATCTGCCGCATCTTCAAGACTGCCTTTGCATGTTGCACTGAGAAAAAAGACAATAAATGAGACACTTACAGAGAAAAGGCATCCCAATTAGCAGGAGGCTCCTCTAAAGGAAGCATTGGGACTAAAATAATGGAGAGGGGCAGATTTCCACCAATAATCAGATCTCCAGGTCTGTAATAGTCTTTTTGCACTAGGAAAGGTCTCCTCCAGAAGCAGTTTGGCCTCAGGTCCATCAGGAAAGCTGCAGGCAAGGTCCATAGCAACATTAAAAGCCAACTCATTGTCCACAGTAAGAGAACTTCTTCCTAGAGCAAGTCAACATAGGATGATGTAGAGAATGTGATGCTCTGATGACTTCAGAGGGCTCAGGTAGGGTTTTAAGTCTTTAAGATAAGCATTCAACTCACTCCAATTCCAAAGAGACTCAGCCATATTATTCAGAGCATGCTAAGTAAACATGTTTTGAATGGACACATGCTTTTTTACGCTTGGGGGGGGGGGGAGGTTAATCTCTGGGACTCTACTGAGATGAAGTAAGAATTGCTAGTGTTTGATGAATCCCAGGAGATATTAATGTCTCCTTATCCCCATAACTTTGGAGTCCGTGAAATTTTAGCAAGAGGGAAACTCATTTGTGAACCCACAACTGTGTCTCTCAGTCTGTAAATTGGACAACTGCGATTGGACAGTGGTGCAATTTTAGAATTGGAAACTAGTCTGGGGTTGACTAGTCTGGGGTCACCAACCTTTTGGACCTCAGGGACCACCAAAATCATAATTTTAAATCCTGCGGACCATTAATATGAATTTTGACTGATGGTGGCTTGCTGACATTGGTGGGAAAGTCAGTCCCATATTCCAGAGCTGCAGTAGTCACAGGACTGGCCCTTTGGTCATCCAGGAGTAGCTGCTCCTCCACCCGGGTGCCCAGCCTGCCATGGACTGAAGGAACTGCTTCAGGATGACAAAATGACCAGTCCTGTTACTGCAGCTCTGGAATATGGGAGTGACTTTCCCACCAATGTCAGCAAGCCACCCCGGGGCAGATTTCCCTACCCCGCCATTGGTCTTACCTTCCAGTTCCAGCTCGAGTGGCTCTACTCAAGGTAAGGTTTGTGGTCAGCTGAAGGGTAGGGGCCAGCGGGTGGGTGGGCCATGTGGGCGGCACAGCGTTGTGTTCCCACACAGCCTGGATTAATTGCTTTGGGGGGGACATTTCTCTGCGGACCACCAAAATTTTCTTGCAGACCACCAGTGGTCCCTGGCCCACCAGGATAGTGATCACTGGCCAAGTCCAATCCCTTCATGGTAGGATATACATGGAGCAATCTCTTTTAAATTTCCAACATCTCTTTGGAATTGAATGTTTTCATTGCCACTATCAAACTCTTTTCAGATTAAGAAACTCACTGAGACTTCCTGGTTTTTATCCTAGTGAAGTTTTCCTAACTGACCAATGCGTTTCAACTATGGACAGGGTCAGGGTTCAAAAAATTTAGCAACCGGTTCTCTGCCCAATTGCTGGGTGGGTGTGGTCTAGTCGACCTCCTGCACCACAGCAAGGGGCATTTTCACCCTCCCCAAGCTCTGGAGGCTTTCCTTTAGCCTCCAGGAGGGTGAAAATGGCCTCTGCAAGCTCTGGAGGCCCCATGGAGGCTGGAAATTGGCCCGTTTCTGGACTTCCAGACCTTTTGAAGGCCCATTTTTTGCCCCCTGGAGGCCAGAAATGGGCCTGTTTCTGCCCTCCAGAGCCTCCGCATGGCCCCTGCACTTACCTGGGATCTAAAATGAGTAGCATGGAGACTCCTGGGCGGGGCCAGCCAGTCATTGCAACTACTAGTTCAGTAAACTAGATGTAAAATCCAGTTTGCCTGAACTGGTGTGAACCAATAGCCACCCACCCCGATTATAGAATACCTAGATAGTTTTTAATAATCACAAGCTTTCTTCTTTTGTTGATGACTTGTATGCATTCTCCTTAATCATCTTATCACTTGAGTGGGTCATTAATATCTTAAACAAGTATTTCAATATCAATCACTGTCAGGGCTCCAGCAGTTACCCCCATTTAAATCATGAGTCTCTAGTCAACTTCCAGAACTTAAAAAAGATTTATTAGGAGTAAACATGCTGGTGCTACCTGGGTGTAGCCGACTCTGAGACACATCATTCATTGTCACCCTTGACCCTGGTTTCCCCCCATCCCCTGGGTGTATAATAATTCATATTCTCCAATGAGACACATCCATAGCCCAGAGTCATCAATCATGCTCTCCAGTTAGAATTTTGCATGGCAGAAACTTCAGTCACTTAGAAACTATCTTTGAAAACATTTATGGAATGCAAGCTGTCCACTGCTCTCCCCTCCCTTTCTGTTGGCAACTCTAAAAAGATCATAGAAATATTTTATGAGTTGACAATCACTCTGACTAATGGAGGATTTCCTGAGGATAGAATAAGACAGAATAATCCTCTCAGGTGCACCATTCTGCTCTATGCAATTCTACAGTTCTCATCCTTTGCAATTTGAACCAGCAGGGGTTACCTTTCTTTTAGTGAAAAGCATAATGCCCAATCATCACCCTACAAGACAAATCCTGCATTTGCGGTGTCCCAAAGAAATGATAGATGTCTCATTGTACATCCTTCTCCTCCTAATCATCCATATGGTCTTCATGCCTCAAGCAGGGTATCCAGCTGGACCACCTAGAAAGGTTCAAGTTTGGAGGCCTGACTCTTCTCAGATTCCGGTTTTCCCCAGATGTGCCAATATGACTTATCTAATAAATTCTTACTTGGATAAACTTTGTTTCTGAGTGATGAATGAGATGGGGAGTTTCATTGGAACACTGACAACGTTGGTCGAATATCAGTTGTGAAATGGACAAGAGAAATCAGCCTAAAGTCTCTACATAGCCACAAATGGACTAAGTCCAATCCCTCATGAATTCCATTGACCTGTATCTAATATTGGGTTTGGCTCAGTCTCTCCCTCCAACCAACACTGAATGGAACCACGTTCAGATGAAGGAGAGAACCACATAATGGTATGCAGCCATTCTCTGTTACTCCATTTTCTAATATCCTATGCCATATAGTTACAAATAAACAAGTTATTCCATCCAAGCATTGGCCTGACTTCTCACAGTTAAAATGGTGTAACTGATTCTTATGTGCCACCAATCCCTCATACTAGCTGGCCAAGGCCCAGGCCAAAGTTCATTTTGTATGCAGAGGGTCAGTTTCATGGAGGTCAAATACACAATTTCACTATGACTCTATCTGCTCTGTGCATTACAAAAAACACAAAAATGTTTTTTTCCCATTCTGGTGTATGAGAAGCTATTACTAAAGAGTTGCTTTCCTTGCAATTATCAGAAGAACAGTAATACTTAGTGTATCCCCTGTGGATTTCTAGACACAAAATCTTCCAAAATAAACCCTGCTTTAAAAAAGTATCTCTGAGATCTTCAAAAAAGGATAGAGCATCTTACCTTATAAACAAGTAACTCCTGGGACTGAAGAGACTCATAAGCCTTTGTTTCCTCTAGGATCACAGCTCAAACACAGGTAAGAGGAAGCATTGTTGATATATTTATTTTATTTTATTTTTATTTGTCAATTGCTTACAAGATAATAGGCAAATAATAATAATAGGTATAAGTAAAAACATAGTTATGAATACATGGATACATATAAGAAAAATAAAAATATATATAAAAGAAACAATAGGACAGGGATGGTAAGCAAGTTGGTGTGCTTATTGTACGCCACCTACAGACCTCTTAGGAAAAGGGGTGAGGTCAATAGTAGACAGTCTAAGGTTAAAGTTTTGAGGGTTTGGGGAAAAAAACACAGAGTCAGGTAGAGTATTCCAGACATTGACCACTCTGTTGCTGAAGTTGTATTTCCTGCAATCAAGTTTGGTGCAATTAACCTTGAGTTTGTATCTATTGTTTGCTCTTGTGTTGTTATGGTTGAAGCTGAAGTATTCATTGACAGGTAGGACATTGCAATGTATGTTTTTATATAATAAACTTAGATCAGAATGAAGGTGGCGTAGTTCTAGCTTTTCTAGGTCTAGAATTTCAAGTCTGGTGGCATAAGGTATTCTGCAACGAGTAGAGAAGTGGAGAAGTCTTCTTGTGAAATATTTCTGGACTTTCTCAACTGTGTTAATATCAGATACGTAATGTGGGTTCCAGACTGATGAACTGTATTCGAGTATTGGTCTAGCAAATGTTTTGTATGCTCTAGTTAGTAGTGTGATATTACCAGAGAAAAAGCTATGTAAGATTAGGTTAACAACTCTTAACGCCTTTTTGGCTATGTAGTTACAGTGGGCTTTAGCACTTAGGTCATTTGAGATGAGTACTCCAAGATCCTTCACAGAGTTTGGATCATCAACAAGGTCTTTACTATTCAGCCTGTATTTTATTTTCTGATTATTTTTTTTGCGGATATGTAGGACAGAGCATTTATTTGTTGAGATTTGAAGTTGCCATTTCTTTGACCATTCTGATACAAAGTCAAGGTCTTTTTGAAGGGTAGCAGTATTGTCTGTGATGTTGAATAGCTTTACATCATCAGTGAAGAGAATGCAGTTGCTCTTGATATGATCACAGAGGTCATTTATGTAGAGTATGAAAAGACTTGGTCCTAGAACACTGCCTTGGGGGACTCCACTGTTGACAGGTACAGAATTTGATAGGATGCTCCCAATTTTGACCATTTGTTGTCTGTTTGCCAGGAATGCTTCTATCCAGTTATGCAGGTGTCCAGAGATACCATAAGATTTTAGTTTTAGGAGTAGTTTGTTGTGTACCAATGAATCAAAGGCTTTACAGAAGTCTATGTAGATTGTGTCTATTACTTTGCCCTGATCAAGTTGTGTAGTCCATATGTTTTTGCAGTGTAAGAGTTACATGATAGTTTTTTTCCTTTAAAAAAAATGTTTATTAGAGAGTAGGTTGTTTGTTTCTACATGGAGGATGATGGATTGGTTAATAATTGATTCCATGACTTTACAGGTGATGCAGCATAGAGATTGGTCTGTAATTTTCAGCTAGGCTGGGGTCTCTCTTTTTGAAGATGGGGATGACCGTGGCTTGTGACCATAGTTTTGGCAAGGAGCTGGTTCTGAAAGATTTTTCAAAGATTATGCTTAGAGGTTCTGCTATGGCAGTAGATAGCTTTTTTAAGAAGTAGGCACATATTCCATCCAGTCCAATAGATAGAGATTGTTTTAGATTATGTAGTGCTTTTTCAACATTGTCTTCTGTAAAATCGATATGTATTAGATCATTGTAGTTGTCTGTGGTTTAACTAGGAAATACTG